>NW_024962275.1:8938590-8986001 GCF_019238085.1 Lagopus leucura | reverse complement strand
GGGGGGAAAGAGAAGGGGAAATAAGAAAGGGAAATAGGAGTGGAACAGGAGGGGAAAGGAAAAGGAAAGGAAGGGCAAAGGGGAAGGAGGAAGAGGAAGAGGAAAGAGAAAGGGGAGGGGAGTGGAAAGTGGAAAAGGAAGTGGGAGGGGAAGGAGAAAAGGAAGAGAAGGGAGAAAGGGAGAGGGGATGGGGAAGACAAGAAGAGGGAAGGGGAAGGGCAAGGGCAAGAAGAAGGGGAAGGTGAGAGGGGATCGGGTGGTGGAAGGGAAAAGAGGAAGGAGAAGGAAAGGAGAATGGGAAAGGGAAAGGGGAAGGTGGGAAGGAAACAGTAGAAGGAAAGGGAGAAGAGGAAGGAGAAAGGGAAGGTAGAAAGGGAACAGGTAGGGGAAGGGAGAAGAGGAAAAGGAAAGAGGAAGGGTGGAGAGGAAGAAGAAAGGGAAGGAGGAAGGGGAAATGGATGGAGAAAGAGGAAGGGAAACAGAAAGGGAGAAGAGGATGGGCAGGGGAAAGGAATGGGGAAGGTTAAAGGGGAAATGAAAGCAGAAGGGTAAAGGAGAAATGGGGGGAGCAGGGAATTGTGGAATGGAGGGGGAGGGAAACAGGAAGGGGAATTGGAAAGCAAGGAGGAGGAGATGGGAAAGGGGAAGGATGATAGCAAAGCAAAAGGGAAAGGGGAATGGAAAGGAAGAGGAAGGGGAATGAGAAGGGAAGAGGGGAAGATGGGAGTTGAATGGAAAGGGCTAAGGGAAATTGGAAGGGGAAAGAGATAAAGAAAAGGGAATGTGAGGTGGAAAGTAACGGGATATAGCAAGGAAAAGATGAAAAAGAGAAGAGGAGGGGAGGGCAAAGGGGAAAGAAAAAGAGAAGGGGAAGCACAGGAAGAAAAGGAAGCAAGAGAAGGGAAAGGGGAAATCAGTAAGGGAAGGGGAGTGAGTAAAAGTAAGAATAAGGTGGAAGTGAAAGGGGAAGGGCAAAGGATAAGGGGGAAAAGTAAGGGGGAGGAGAAAGGGAAGGGGAAGGTGAAGTGCAAAGGAAAGAGGAAAGTGGAAGAAAGGGAAGGAGAGGGGAAGGAGAATGAACAAAGAATGAAAGAGTAAAGGAAGAGCAAAGTGTAAGTGTAAGGGGGAAAGGGGAACGGGAAGGGCAAAGGGTAAGGGTAAGCGTAAGGGTAAGGGAGAAGGATAAGAGTAAGGAGAAAGGGAATTGGAAGGTGAAGTGCAAGGGGAAGGGGGAAAGAGACAGTAATAGGAAGGGGAAGAGTTAAGACAAAGGTGGAAAAGGAATGGGAATGGGAAGAGAAATTGGAAGGGGAAGGAGAAAAAGAAAGGTAGCAGGGGAGCAGTTAGGGGAAGGGGCAAGAAAAGGGAAGAGGTGGAGGGACATGGAAGGAGAATGGAAAGGGGCAGGGGTGGAGGGAAGGGGAAGGAAAAGAGGAGAGGATAGGTGAAGGGGATGTGGAAGGGGAATGGGAGAGGAAGGGGAATTGTAAGGGAAAAGGGGAGGGGTTAAGAGTCACAGGAAGCAGAAAGGCAAGGTGAAGGTAAGGGGAAGGGGAAAGGTAAAGGTGGAAGTTGAACAGGAGGGGGAAGGAGAAAGGGGAAGGGAAGGGGAAGAGAAAAGGAGAAGGGAAAGGAAAGAGGAAGGGCAGGAGAAAGTAAGAGAAAAAGAGAAGGGATGTGGAAGGAGAAAGGGAAGGAGAAGGGGAAAATAGAAGGTAGAAGGGGAATGGGAAAGGATAAGGGGGAAGGGAAAGGCAAGTGAAAGGGGAAAGGGAAAGGTGAAGGTGGGAGAGAAGTGGGCAGAGAAGGAGGCAGTGGAACGGGAAACAGAAGGAAAGGGGAAGGAAAGGGTAAAGGGACATGGGAAGGGGAAGGCATAAAGGGAGTTGTGGGAATGAAGCGATGTTTTTCTTTCTGGCTCAGACTCTATGACACCATATGGAACTGTAACATGGTGATTTCTCACCCTCCTGATGGGTTAAGAGATGGACTTGCAGCCAACTGGTGACTAAAAACAGCCGCAACAGTTGTGTGAAGGCCTCAGAACCAAACCTTAACTGTCACACTTCTGTGAGAGGTGCAGAACAAAAACACACATTGTACAAAAGCATGACAGAGAAGCCAGGGGTGAGCTGTCCTGCTGTTGGTGGCGTTGGGTCTTCCTCTCCCCAGACACAACCACACAGAAGGGAGAAGCACAGTGGTGCTCATGGCACAACAAGTGAAAAGTTTAAATCCTTAGCTTGCCCACATACCAAACAACACTGATATGCAATGATGTTTTCCATAAGAGGTACATAAGCATTTACATCAAGTGCTGCACTCATCAAATCAACATTTCTAACAATTACAAGAGCCCACATTTCTGCCTTTGGATTCACAGTTCTAAGGGTCCAGCTGACTTCAGTTCTCATTGTGTTCGAGGGACCTTCTTACCTCTAGTATGATGTATCCACAGTGCTTTTACTGTTGTGTGGGATGTTAGCAGCACCTGGAACAGACCTACCCAGCTTGGTTCCAGGGGCGAATCTGAAAGAGATCTGCTATATACATGTTATCGAGCCATATCAAGGCCTTGGGCTCTAGCTCCTAGAACCAGTTTCTCTTTTTCTCAAAGCTATTCCTGTAGACTTTTCACATGCTCAGTTAGTATTTCATCTTTATTTGTATGAGTTAAGCAGAATCGTTTCCATTAGTAAAAGGTGCAAGTTCAGATATGCAGCAATGGTTTGCTTTGGTTTTCCAACTGCAGATTTAAGGAGTGTGCAGTCATTCATCCCTGACTGGAGACAATAAGTGCAATATTTTCACAGCAGAGTTCGTTTTAGACTTCCAGGCCATGAAATCCAGAAAGATTTCTCTTTGACTGTGGGATGGTTGTTTCTTCTTCCCTCTTCCTGAGCAGCGGCTGTTGCTGTGATCAGAAGCAGTGACACGTTAGATCCTGTATGTCAGCACCCCACAGATCCTGACGGGACTGTTCATCTGCATTCACACATCTTAACCAAAGTCGACACCAAAGAGAGCAGGAATTCTCACATTCCTCTTCTTATTGCCATGCATTAAGCTCGGCTCACAGGCATCTGATAAAAATGACGCCTTCGTCATTGGACAAAAAGCATTCTTGCAATACCTAAAGAAAGCAGCTGAGCATCAGTGTGCCACCAAATGACACCAAATCTCCTGTGCAAACAGTGCAAATCCAAATCCAAATGTTTCACACCGCAGTGAAGGACACATTACAAACACTGTATGATTTGTAAGTATGAGACTCATGAGAAACAGTTTCTCCTAATCTTATCTCCTGTGAGAGTATTGCTATTGCTGTTTGTAATTAAAAAGTAATTGGTCTTCTCATTTCTTGCAACTATATGGCATGGCCTTATAGGAACATATGGATTCCAGAAACTGGAGACACCTGTTCTTCAAGAAACACACATTGTGCAAATACCCTGCTGTACCATTTACATGTGAGCTTGCAGCATCACATACAGCACAGGTTGGAGTGACTTTTTTGGATATCCTCATATTACTAAAGCCTGATAGACATTTCTTCCCAGCAACGATGTTTGCAATCCTTTTCTTCCAAAGTTTGCCTCAAATGCAGGTGTCCATCTAATCCATGACAGTGTTCAGATGCCTCCCTGATGCCCTGCCCAGGCTCTGGGCTGTTATCCACTTGGGAGATTCAACCCAGGATCTTTCCAGATTCGGCTGTCCTCCTCCTCCACCTGCCAGCCTCATCTGCTCTTGGACAGCACAGCATGCACTCCTAAACACACACAAGAGCGAGCACACTCACACAGCAAATACCCAGGAGCAGGGCCAAATAAGGAGGCACAGTGATCAGGCAGCGTCTGTGCAGACAAGCACTGACCAAACCACCGTCCACACTGAGTTGCGTCCATCTCCTCTATATTTCAAGCTGTTTCTTCCTCCTTGATCCACTGTATTTCCTCCCTTTCATTACTGCAATCCCTTCCCCAGTTATCAGCTGTCACAAACGTGATTTGCCCCTTGGATCCCTCCACATCGTTCATCTGGACCATAGATGGCACCATGGGGGGTTCTCTGAACTCCACCGCTTTTGCTAGCCCTGATTTCCCAGCGGGCCCCATGCTCCCCTCCAGCTCTCAGTGCCACTTGGCTATCTCTTGTATCTTGTACCTCTCTGCCCCTCAGTGCCATGTGCTGCTGTTTCCCTTTGCTGATTCCCCTGTGCAGCACTCCCTTTCCTCTGTTCCCTTCTCACACTGCTCTCTGTCCCATTGTGCAGCGTCCATGCCTTGTCCCACACTTTCCCTGGTACAGACACTCCCTCTGGCCTATGAGCCACATTTCCCTTCCAACAACAGATGGCAGCTATGGGAGTCTTAGGATCACTGCCCTTCCTTAAGGGGCCTAATAGCTTAGGGTAGGAGACGTGCAGATGGTGGTGGGATGAGCCCACCACAGCTTTGGAGTTAAAATGATCCAGACAGGATTTAAAGATTAAAGCTCACCTTTAAAGATGAAGGATGAGGCAAATTTTCAAGAGATGGTATAACATGCTGCTTAGGGTACCTGGTTACTTTTTATGGTATGGGCTTTCTTTGCAGACTGTTTTCTTTTCGGCCTGGGGCAAAGGAGAAAGCTCAAGCTCACATTTCAGTCCTAGGGATAAGGGCTACTGGTTAGAGCGACCAGCAGAGTCAGAGTAAGAGTCAGGGCCTATGGGTTTGGACTTCGTCGTGAAAGCAAGATTTGAGGTAAGGGTTTAGAGTAGTGACTCCTTGTTGGGGTGAGGGATTGCATTTACAGGTAGGATTAGAGATTAAGGTTACTTGTCGGTGTCACACTAGCTTCAACAGGACTTGAACTCCTCCCTGTTCTTCAAAGTTATTCACTTCTCTTGGTCAAGCCCCTCTTTCATCTCCCAAGCTCCCCTAGACAACCAAAAAAGTGTCACCTGGCTGAAAGCTGCTCTCTGATGGCATTCATGACTGCAGAATATGTCTCGCTGCCATTGGCAAGTCCATTCATGACATAGAGGTGACCTCTGGGCCTGGATGAAAAAGAACGCAATACCAGAAGGTCTCTGCATAGCTCACTCAAACACCCTGAACCACAGGAGGCGAGCAGCCAGCCTCAGCTCGTGCCACTACCCACTGTGAAAAGACTTCAGCAGAGGTGACTTGGGCTTAATAGCTGATGAATGCACAAAATTTTACTCTGTAATGAACTTTTACTTCTCTTGGCCATGTGCAGCTGGTTCCCCAAAAATAGCCAGTGGAAGCTAATAGTGGGTATGAGCTGTAAAAGTCAGCTAGAAACTTTAGTGTACAAAACTGACATTTGAGAAGGCAAGCTGCAAGCAAGGTCGAGGTGGCTAATGATGGCAATGACTGCACTCCTGGAGCTCCCAAAACGGCTGCACTGGTCCTGAAGAATTAAGATATGTGATACCCGCAGACTCGGCTTGTTTGTATAGATTGCATGTTGGTGAGCCCTCTGATGCCCAACTCCTGAACTGCAGACACAGAAAGCATGAGGAACAAACCTCTGAGGAAATAACAGACCAAAGCCAGTCCCAGGTTTCTGAGGGCAATGGGGGCATCACTGAGAGCAAACACTGATCAGGCTACAAAGGAACAAACGCTCAGGAGCCAAAACCCCGGGCCTGATCAAGAGAGAATTCGGACTGCTGGAGACGGTGCCAAAGGCAACGTGCAGGTGGCTCTGATGCCACGAGGGCCCTGGATGTTCATTCATCACCAGAAGGACCCGCTCCTAAGCCCCAGGACCTGCTAAAGGAGAGCCTTTCCTTCATGCTTTGCCTCAGTCAGCATGGGTGGAGGGGTGTTGCTGCCAGGTGCTCTGCTGTGGCTTTCTGAGGATTTGGCAGTGCTTCTGAGTTCCCAGCAACCTGCCCAGCTTATTTCATTGCTCTTCCATGGCTCCTCAATCACAGTACATGCCAGCCCCTACACAGCCATTTGTCTCTGTGTCCCAGCGCTGAAATGCATATCCCTGTTCTTCTGCTGCACTAAAATACTAACACAGCTTGTCCAATCATGGACAAAGTTAATTTAGTCTACTTCCTGATTATGATAAACTTTTAAAATTTAGTTTATTTCCTATGATTCTTTCTTTCTGTACCAGAAAACTAATTTTTTTTTTTTTTTTCAGAGCTTGGCCTTTAGCAGGAGGTTTTTAGAACACTGCTTTTTCTCTCATTGCTAACTCTTTGCTATCATTCATGATAAAACCTCTCAGAAATTATTTATTTACTTAACAAAAAAAGCCAGCAGACACATGCCATACTAACGAAAGGCACAGTGCAGTCCAAGCCTTTATGTAATGTTCAGTGGTACGGCACCATTACCGACATTTTTGATTTCTTATGTCCTAAATGATAGAATCATTGAAACATAGAATGGCTTGAGTTGGAACGGACTTTAAGGATCATCAAGCGCCAACCACCCTGCCACTGATGAGACCAGACTACTGAAATACTCTGGAGATATTCCTCCACCTGTGCAGGAGTGGAAGTAGCCTTGGGCTTGCTTAAGGCAACCAAGTGTCAGAAAGCTGACGGGCAAGTACTGTTTGAGGGCAATTCCTTTGGGTTCTCAAACCGACCTACTGACCCCTCCCCTAAAGGCCTCTGCTGCTGCTCATCATGGTCATTACCACCTGCACAGCCCTTCTCTCTTGGCTGGGACCTCTGCTCTGACCTAAGAGCCATTTCTGCGCAGGTACCTCCTCCTTGCAGCCTTTCCCCAGGCTGCTCTCAGCCTCACTGGGGCTGACTCTTGGCTTTTCCTCCAACAAGCCCTATTTCTTTGCCTGCCCTGAATCCATAGGGGCCTGGCACTCTCATTCTGCAGCCAGAAGGATGGCAGTTGTCAAAGCACTACTTTCCTTGACTTTCCCTGTCATCCCATGGCTACTCACACAGACTATGTCCTCAAAAGAGCCCCTCAGCCTCAAGAAGTACTGTTGTAAGCTGGCCCAGAGCCTCCAAACATAACGTGTGCAGGAGCTGAAAGCAGGACAGGATGACAGAGGTTTTCTTGCACGGTGCTCTGCCATACCCAACTGGGATGTTGGAAGGGATGGGACAGCAGGTACTTGGACATTCACAGCTGCCCTCACTGGCTTCTGTCTTGCTTTTATGCCTTCAATGGATGGATGGGAAAAGATGCTTTGGCAGCACTCAGACAGTAGGCATGATTTTCTTCCCTGCTCAGAGATGGCTTCACTTTGCTGGCAAAAGAAAAAGGCAGGAGAAAACAGCGAGTGGATTTAGTAGTAGTACTCTCCAGAGAGGCTCAAATTGTAACTGGGTTTGTCATAATGTGGCTGGCCTCAATGCCAGGACATCTCATTTGAAACACAGGTCTTGGATAGTAATTACAAGAGGAATAAACCAAAGGTGGCTGCCACGATCTAGCTACTATCAGTGCAGAAGCCAATTCACGACCAAAAAAAAAAAAATAATTAAATTGCTTAATTAATTAAAAATAATAATTAAATTAAATCAGCGTGGCAGCAAACGTTGTCACTGTGTCCAAGGTCAGGTGGAAGTGGCTCTCAGCAGCAAAGGACACAACTGAAATTTGCTACAACCAAAGAGGAGGGGGGAGTCAGCTGCATCTGAGACATTCAGTCATGGCCAGTGCCAACAGCCAGGCAGGGCTCTGCCCGAGAGAAACCACAGCAAAGGGGCATCACAGAGACCTACAGCAGGGCTAGGAGAAGCCCTCCCTCTGTCCTAGGAAAGCATGCAGAGAAGAGGAAGCCTCACCTGGGCCTCAGACATCTCCACATGGTTTGTTCCTTGGAGATATCTGTGAAGCTGCTCTTAGACATGGCTGAGGTCCTGACAAGCTGCCAGCATTGACCCAAGAGCCTTGTACAAGAAGAGCTGGAAGAAAGGAGACCAAACCCGAGATGTGGTAATGGCCCAACATGTCAGGAGAAGGACAGGCCAAGATGGACCCCACCACTCCAGGGAGCAGCTGAGGCCAGCCACAGTGCTGGGCTGTAGCAGCTGCACGGAGGGAAGAGCCTTTTGCCAGCAAGAGAACAGGAAGCAGTGACAAGAGCCATAATGGGCAGAGTGCCTCCAGTCCCAGCCATGGAGCTGGGTGCACCACGGCTCTGTAATCGGAGAAGGACCAGGCAGGGAACCAACCTTCTCCCAGGACCTGTGAGGACAGGTGCCCAGCTGCTTGCTGAGCTGGCTCAGAGCCACAGCCCAGGCCTGGTCCTCCATGGATTCCACGACACTTTCAGAAACGAGGGGAAAACTGAAGAGTCAGTGAACATTTCCCTGCTCTTGACCAGAGAGCCCTTGTCACACTAACGTGTTCCAGGAGGCTGCTGGGAAAGAGCTGTAAGGAACAGCAGCCTCGCTCTCATCCCTCCTCTCTTTTCACCCACCTCTCCCTCTTCTGCTAGCATCTCACTCAACACCCCGTGGGCCTCAAGACCAGAAGAAGGAGGCAGTGCCAAGGGTCACAGCTGCTCCAGAGGCATTGGCCATGCAATTAGAAGGCATCAGAACAACCAGCTGTGGCACATGTAAAGAGAGCAACACTTCTGAGTGGACAGACACCTACTGCAGGGGGAGGCAGAGTGCTTGAAAAGGGCCCTTTCCTCTTGATGACTGCCAACACATCTGGGGAGCCCAGGTTTCCCCTCAAAACTTTGTCTGTACCCTCTCCTCCTCCTCTGTTTGTGACAGACCCCAAGGGTGCCATACCGTAAGCAGATAGCACTCCCAGTCTGCAGAGTCCGCAGAGCTTGCATCTTTTCCAAGAAAGCAAAAGGATCCCGGGGGCAGTAGTTAAAGCCAATTTAAGCTGGGAAAGGAAACTCTGGCTGGGGCTGAGTCCTGCAACTTGCTAGCAGCTCTCAGAACAATTCGGACTAGTGTGCACACACCAGCAATGCGTCTTTTCTCCTTCAGGACCCATGCTTCCCATCTGGGGCCACTGTCCCAGACTACTGCACTGCCCAACTTGGGATGCAGGCACTGAAGGATGGCTGCTGCAAACCAGGCCAGATTAGGGGATTCGGTTCTCCAAACCAGGGCTGCACCCTCCCTCAGAGCATTGCTCTTGTCTCTTCCCCCTAACACTGATCCAGAACGAACATGGAGCTGCCATCTGAGAAAATGTCAGTGACATTACAGCCCCTGGCAGCTGTCCAGTCTGTCCAGATGGGAGATGCTCCCAGCCTCCATATCGGCACCCAGAAAGGGAAAGGCAGTGCGCACAATTCCTTTCTGTCCTGCTGGGAAGCTGCATTTCCCTGCCCCCTTTCAGCATAATGTTTTTTTGAGAACAAAAAATCCTTTCATTTTCTAGTCTCATTTTCAGAGTCAGAATCTTGACTTACATGATGTCTTATATTCTTAGTTTCTAAAACCTCATTTTTAGTGTGCCCAGGTGGTCAAAAGGGCCAGTGGAATTTGGCCTGCATTAGAAATAGTGTGGCCAGCAGGAGCAGGGAGTTGATCATCCCCCTGTACTAGGCACTGGTGAGGCTGCACCTCGAGTGCTGTGTTCAGTTTTGGGCTCCTCACTACAGGAAAGACACTGAGGCCCTGGCGCATGTGCAGAGAAGGGCGGCGAAACTGGTGAGGGGTCTGGAGCACAGGGCTGATGAGAAGCAGCTGAGGGAGCTGGGATTGTGGGAGCAGTCTGGAGAAGAGGAGGCTGAGGGGAGACCTCACTGCACTCTGCAACTTCCTGAAGGGAGGCTGTGATGAGGAGGGATTTGGCCTCCTGTCCCAGGCAACAAACAGGACTCAAGGAAATGGTCATAAGCTGTACCAGAAGAGGTTTAGGTTAGACACAAGGAAGAACTTTTTCTCTCTGAGAGTGGTCAGGCACTGGAACAGCTGCCCAGGGAGGTGGTGGAGTTGCCATCCTTGGCAGTGTTCAAGAGGTGTCTGGATGAGGAGCTGTGAGATACGGTTTAGTGCTTGTGGTAGCAATGGTGATGGGAGACAGTTGGACTGGATGAACTTGCAGGTGCTTTCCGACCTTGTGATTCTATGATTCAATGATTCCATGAGGTAGAGCAGGGTCTGAAGAGGGAAGAGCGGGGCCAAAGGAGCGGTGAGGACCCTCTCTTTGGAGCAGAGTCCTGCCGAGAGCTCCAAGCTGTGCCCTGGCTGCAGGCACCCCTGAGCCGCTCTGGATTCGGGGAGGGGGAGGCAGCCTGGCTGGAGAGTGCCTGGCTCCTTTCTTTTTCCACAAAGTGTGAGCATCCACTGAACTGTGCCCAGGGCTCTTGTACACACAAGCACATGTTGGGATTTGATGAAGTGCAGCAGTGTCCGCAAAGAGATTAGCTGCTGGTGTCTGCCCCGGGAGCTGCTGCTCCAAGAGGAGCTCTGGGATCTGCCCCACCAGGAAGGCAGCACAGAACTGCGGGGATGGCATCCTATGCAGGAAGGACAGATGCCAGGAGTCTGTGTCACCACAGCAGGGACACTCAGACACTCGTGTCCCTTGGCGTGTTGAACTCCCTCCCTTACCCTCACTTGGAGACAGGCAGACCTGAAAGATACCGCACATCTCCTGGCCTGCTCCAGTGACACACAATTCAGTGCTCCAGAGACGCGTTTGACATACATTTCAAGGAGGCATTAGACAAGAGGAGACAATGGAAAGCGCTGGCAAGTCAAAGCTTTGTTAAAAGCTTTTATGTGAGATCTAATGTCAGCTTTTCCAATGCAGGTTAGCTATGGTGATGGTAAATCATGCCCAAAAGCTTCATTGCTGTGGAACACAAAATCCAAGAGATTAGAAGCTGCAGAGATATAAGTTCAGTGCTCCCTTACTTTAATTTGCTTACACGAACCATTTTAAAACACATGCTATTATGGGCCGGCACAAACTCTAGGGCCCAAAGCCACATCCGGAGGGGCCAACACCATCCCTGAGGCCTGAAGCCACAGCCAAAGCCAGATAGGCCCCAGCACCGAAACCTCAGCCAGACAGACCTGCATTGGCCTTGGCACCTGAAGCCACAGCCGCAGCCTGAGAGACCAGAAGCAGTCCTGGGGATTAAAGCCACAGCCACAGCCTGAGAGGCCGGCACCAGCCACAGCCCGAGAGGCCAGAAGCAGGCCAAGGGCCTAAAGCCACAGTCACAGCCCAACAGGCCGGCACTGGCCCCAGGGCCTAAAGCCACAGCCGCAGCGCAAGAGGCCACACCAGCTTTGGGCCCAAACCCACAGCCACAACCCGAGAGGCCAGCACCATCCCTGGGCTGCAAAGCCACAGTTACGGCCACATTGGCCCATAGCAGCCCCAGGGCCTAAAGCCAAAGCCTGAAGGGCAGTCCCAGCCCTGGGGACCAAAGACACAGCCTGAGAGGCCGGAGCCGGTCCAGGCACTTAAAGCCACAGCCACAGCCTGAGAGGCCAGCACTGGCCCCGGAGCATACAGATGTGCATTCCTATTCCTACTAGTTCTCTGGGCAGCAGCCCGGGGCTTACAGCCACAGAGAGTCTGACACCGGTGCTGGGGCTGGAAGCCAAAACCGGGGAAGAAAGCACCGTCCCTGGGAATTAAATCCACAGCCAGAGAGGCCAGCGCCGGCCGGCCCCGGGGCTTAATGCCACAGCTGCGGCCTGAGAGGCTGGCACTGGCTCCAGGGCCTGAAGCCACAGACACAGCCAGGGAGGCTGGCACTGGCCCCGGGACTTGGAGCCACAGCCTGAGAGGATGACATCGGCCGCGGGGCCTAAAGCCCCAGTCAGAGATGCCAGCACCAGCCCTGGGTTTTCTTTTCTACTGGTTCCTATGAGACTCCATTGACCACAGTGAGGCCATATTGGTCTTTACCGGTTTTTATTGGGCTGCACATGAATCATCTCCACTTCTCCGTTCTTTTACTTCAAATAATCCCATTGGGTGACCCTGGTGTTGGTTTCCTACAAATTGGATCTGGGAGGTGTCCACCTCCTTCACTTATGATGAAAGCACAGCGGTGATGCAGGCGCTTGCTGAGGTCACAATCGTCACCGGGCTGGGAGCATTTGTGCCACAGCTGGTGAGCAGAGCCGGTGCTCTGGTGAGCGTCCTGCACGCGGAGACTGAGCTGTGTGTTTTTCTCGAGAGATCTTCTTGTGAGAGCCCACTGGGAGCACCGCTGCGGCGTGTGCGTGAGCTGGGCACAGCTCTGGCTGAGCAGGCTGACCAGGTGAGCTGGGGCTGGTGCTGGCTGGGTGCCGGGAGGTGTGGCAGCAGAAAAGCTGAGCTGGGGAGGAGTTGCCAGCTCCAGCAGTGCCCCTCAGCACGGCTGTTTCCAGGGGAAGTGGGTTTTTGTTGAGGTTCCATCCCGTGTTTCAGTTAGGATGATGAAGTGTTGTTACTTCCCTGGAAGTTCACTGCCAGGCCTCCACCTTCATGTCAGACATTAAAAAGCAAGAGTGCAAACTTCACAGAGAGCAACTTGTGCCTCACTGCCCCATGGATGGCTGGGTGCATTGCTACTGAGGAGATGGAGAAGAGCACTTGCTGACATGAGCCGTGGCAGTCAGACACAAGCTGGAGCGAGCATTAGGGAGCTCTTGCAGCCAGCTGGTTTACAGACATTGCCCTCCTCAAGAGGCCGAATGGCATGAAGGAAGAAAGCTGGTAAAATGCTTCTTCCTCATTAATTTTTACTTGTTGATACTTTCTGCAGGTTTCTTCTCCAAAGGGAGATTTTGGGGACCAAGGCAGCCCTAGGAAGAGTGAAGCCAGATCCTTCCAGGAGTGAGAGAAGTTCCTGTGGAGAGAGCCTCAGAACTTGGGCTTCCTCGGAGACTTCAGCGGCATGTCTCAGCAAGGAGACAACCGTGCTTCCAATTCCTGCTCTGTGAGCGGAAAGGTATGGCTAAGTTTCTTTTGCTTTGTTTTTCTTCCCTTTTTTGCATTTTTCAGGGGAAGGAGTGGAGCAGGGGGAGCCCTACTGGTCTTTTGTTACCTCAATAAACAGTTGGGTTCTGCACTGCCTGCTGACAGCCTGGGCTAATGGCATGGGCGCAGCTCAGGCTGTGGTGCTTTCCCTTAGAGATGAACAATGTCCTAGCACTCTGCTGTCCTCTCTGTGGCACAATCTGGAACTTCTCTGCAAAGCTTGGCTGCCCGTCCCCACTGACATTTCTTCCTTTCTCTCCTCAGAAGCAGCGCGGCGCGGTTCCCCGTGTTGGGGAGCAGCAGCCAGCAGGCTGCCAGGGATCCCACAGCGCCCTGCAGCGCGCAGAGGGACGCGATGGCGATGGACCGTCCTCACTGCCACGCAAAAGTGAGTTTCTTCAGTCCTCTGTCATGAAGTTCAGAAGCTTGAATTTTGAGTATCACTTGTGAGCAGGTGCAGTGCTGTGGGGGATGTCAAGTGAGCCACTGTGGAAGCGTTAGAGAGGCTGACAGCGGCAGGTGATGGCAGCAGTGAGACTGTGTCTAAATGTTTAGAGTTATGTAGAGTATTAGAGTTAAATGTTAGAGTTTCTAAGTCTGTGTATAAATGTTTAGAGTTGAGTGAATTCCTTTTAGAGCCAAAACATGTGTTGCAACATTTTGACCTGACCGCATTTTGTTTGCTGAAGCACCGTTGCTCTGCAGAATGTAGAGCTGTCAGGCAGTGTAGGGTGCATTGGCTGCCATCTGAGCAGGAATGAGGCTAGTAATGCTGTTGTTAGCACACTGCGGTTTAAACATCAGTTTCTGTTCTGTCTGTAGAAGAGTGTCTTTTGTTTTTTGGGGGTTGGACATGGGCTAACAGGACAATGCTGCTCCTGGTGTCTCTGACATCAACACACAATCTGTTGCAGGGACGGAGCCTGCGCGTCCATGGGATGGTGCTGGTCATGGGGGGAAACGGAAAGCCTCCACAGGTAAGAAGCTCTTGTGAGCTGTGGTGTGGGTTCTTGCCTCTAAATAGGGCTGCACAAAGGGCTGTGTGTGGTGGAGGAGTGAAGAAAGTACACTGCAGATCTGTGCTGACTGCAGAAATGGCACAGTGCTGTAGCAGCAGCAAGGCCAATTTAAGAAACTAAGGTTGAAGAGTAGAAGTTAGTAGTTGGCTGTGCTAAAATCTTGCTCCAAAAAGATGTCTTGTTTCCTTTCTGTCAGAAGGTGATGCAAGCAGCCTTCCAGCGAAGCGCAGCCTTGCGGAAAGTCTGGGGAGGAATACAGAGCGTAACATGGCACCCAAGAGAGGTCCTGGAGCAAGGGGAAGAGCCTTCCCTGCAGTGGACCCCCATTCTGTCTCCACGACCCTGGCTGGAAGAAAGCGCAAGGGCTTGGAGCAAGAGAAACAACTGGCAGAGCCGTTCTGTGCCAATAAGAGAGTGAGGAGTGAGTGCAGCAGGGAGAACGCCATGAGAACGCGTCAAGGCAGCATGCCAGCTCCAGCAGCACAGCCTGGGCCTGCCACAGCGCGGAGCTCCAAGCGGAGAGGTAAGTAGGTGCTGTGGTACCCGCCCTGGTGAGCTGCTGCCCTTGGCGAGACACTGAGTTTGCTTGGGGTTGGCTTTGCGTTTTCTTTCTCCGTCAAGGGGAAAAGAGTTGAAGGCTATCAAGTCCAAAGGGCAGAATATGTAAGCCCATCTTTTTCCATTCACTCCATGATGGTCTTCTGCACGTCCCCCTGGAAATGTCATTCACTGTCAAGCTTCCTAGTCCAATTTCCTTTCTCTTTTTTCTGTCATTTGTTTTTGTCGTACCCACGTTTCTGCAGTTTTGCTGTTGACAAAATGAATTCATCTTTTCTCTTGCCTTATAGCAAGAAGACAACGACAGAAAGAGAGGAGAGTAGAAATGATGAAGGCTGCTCTGAGAGCTGCCGCTGCACGTACAGAGGTGAGTCCTTGATGAACACAGACCCGTGCCCTCCTGTTGTTCTCAGTGCCTCCGTCTGTCAGACATCAAAGAGATTGAAGAATCCCAAGGGAAGCCATGTCGCAGAAAAACACCCAGCTGTGTGTTTGAGGAAATCGCACTGTCAGTGAGAGCTGCCATGGGGAGCTTGGATGCCTTTCTCCCACTTGAGAAGGATGCTGTTGGTAATGGCTGCAGGGTTTTGCTGTGATGAAGTAGCTTGCCATGTCAGGCACTGCGACCTTTGAAACCGCGTTCCCAGAGCAGAGCATGAATGTTACCACAGGCAGCGTGTTGTGGGAAGTAATGACACTGCCCTGAATGGCAGAAGTGTGCTGTTCCGCATGGGGCCGTTCTGGAATCTTACTGATCAGTCTGTCTTAATGAGATCTCCCTAGATTGTTTCTGTCCTATTTCTACCCTTGCTTTGTTTCTTTCCAGTCCTCCACAATGAACGACCTAGTGGAGATGATGCAGAAGCTGCAGCTGAATGACTGAAAGGAAGAGCATCAGAAGGCAGCAGCTGCAGCGCATGGCATTCCAGGGCAGCGCTGCGAGTGCCTCCCGACTCGGCACTCTGTGTCTTATCTGGTGATCTCAATAAATAAACGATCACAATTACAGATTCACAAAGAGCACACGGCCCGATTTGTCCAGCAGCGTTCCGTGCACGACTTCAGGTCCAGAGCAGCATCTCCGCAGCTTCAGCCCACCAAGCTCCCATCCTGGCGCTGTTCTTCGAGGCACTGTTCCGAGTGCTACTGCTGTTGCTGACACCTGAGGTTGCCCATGGAGCTCGGTGGCTCACAGGACCTGGCCACTGCACTCTGCTCCACCCCCTGTGCCTTTGAACGCGGTGTTCTCTGTGCAGGCCTGCCCTTGTGCAAACCCACGTGCAGACATTGCAGCCCCATCCCTTTGCACAGGGCTGTGCGTGTCCATCTTTATACACACACATATGAACACGCACCCACATGGGCCACCCCTACCGTGCAGCCTTGTGCAAAGACCTCACTGCACACAAACATGTGCGTGCACACGTGTGCAAAGCCAACAGACTCCCTGCAAACCCCTTCTTGTGAACTCCCACGTGCAGCACACATCCTGACGTGCATCTGCATCCTTGCATGCCCTGTGAGCAGACCTACAGTGAATCTTTATCGTTGGACACTGAAATACTCCTGGCAGTGAATTCTCTCTCCGTGCCATTGGTTTTGTAGCAGTCATTGCTACATTTGCCTGGATGTCACTCTGCGTTCTCTGTACGTGTCCCTTTCTGAAATCATACTTCTCACTGGGGAAGCCCATCACAATCTTTCCTCTTCGCTTTTGTGTATGGAACATCTGTATTTTATCTTCCTGTACATGAACTTTTAACAGCCATTGGGCTGTAATACCCCTGACAAGGAAAAGACAAATTGCATTTTAATGTGACACTGCTGTGTTTTGTACCAATTTCCAAATCAGTGCTCCTGAGGTCTCTTTGTTAGGACTGGAGGAAGGGGAGCAGCATGAAACTGTGTGCATTCCCTGCTGCCGGGCCGTGCAGGCGGTGGTGGGGCTGGTTTGTTTTTTCTTGTCAGGGTGGGAAGGAGCTCTGGGTTGGAGGAGTATCCTGATGGCATGCGTAGGATCAGCAGCTCTGCTAGAGAAGGAGTGGAGGTCGCTTGCCGAGCTGCAGGAGAGGAAGGGCAGGAGGTCCCAGCACAGCTTTGCACGATGCTCTGCGGCACTGGGCAGCTCGTTCCTGGCTTAGCAGTGGGATCGGATGAGGAGCAGGGGAACAAGAAATCTGAGGCTGGGAGGGCACTGCCAAACACAGCTGGTGCATCTCTGTGCAGTTTTGCCTACCCGGGAGGAACCCAGAGCGGCCCGGTTTGTTTCTGCTTCTGTAGCATTTGTATGCAGTGTGAGCATAAGGTTCTGCTGCCTTACGAGCCTCTGCAGCCACGGACATCTGATACAGGCACCTGCCGCTCCTTTTTTTTTTATTTTTTTTTTTTTTAAATCAGGACACATTATGCCTGTTGTGTTTTCCATACATTGCTTTACAGTCACCACCAGGAAATGGTTTTGATTTTCCTGCAGTCAGATTTGCTGTCACGTAACTAGCTTGTATAGCAGAGTCCATCTGCCTATTTAAAATTATTTTGTTGAGGGTAAAGACATTCCACTGCTTTGTCTTTATGATGCATTTCATGATATGCATCGAATTTGGCAGCCTGGAGAAGGCTCCAGGGAGACCTCCTAAGGGTGGCCTTCAGTATCTCAAGGGGGGCCTGCAAGAAAGCAAGGGACAGAGTCTTTAGATTGGACGTAAGGAAGAAGTCTGTTACAATAAGCGTGGCACTGGAACAGGGACACTGAGGGACCCTGGGGCACTCTGGAGCCCTGAGCACTGGGCGTCAGGGCCTGGGATGGATGGGATGGAGGGCACCATCCCCCCACCCCTTTTCAGGGGACCACTGCCATCCCCACTGCCACGAGACCTCGTGCTTTGTGAGGCTGTGCAGAGGAGCAGGGTCTCGAGCCGTCCTAGGGATAGACCAGAGCCATGTGGAGATGGGACAGCGGCTGTGGCTGCTGTCCCCAGGGGACCCACATCCTGCCCTGGGCTGCTGCCAGCCCTCCTCCTGCCCAAAGTCCTGGGGCACAAACCTTGCATGGACAAGGCTTCTCCATGGTCAGTGCCACCTTCTGACATCCTCTGCTGACCAATGGAGCCCTCTGAAGAAGAACGAGGACGCTGATGATCACTGACATCCTCCAATGATCAATAAAGACCTCAGCAAAGCCACGCTCTGTGTGTCCGTGTCCTTGTCACCATGCTCAGCAGGAACCGCTCACATCTGTCCCTGCCTGGCAGAGGCCACCCCTAGGTGGTGGGAGGGGTCCTACACCCCACATCCTGCACCCGTGGACCTCTCCATCTCCTTTGTGCTGCCTCCTCCAAAATCCTCAAGGACGGAGCACCCCATGCTGCCAAGCAGCCCCAATACCCTCCCCCTGCTCTCTCCCAATTCCTCCTTCCAGTTCCTGCCAAACCCTTCACCCTTTGTTCCACCTCCACAGCCACGATGTCTCCAGGTCGCTCTCCTTTTACCTCCTCCCTTATCGCAGCCAATTGCCCCTCACTTGGATCCGCTTCAGCCCTCCTCCTTCAGTCCCACTTCCCCTCCATCACCACCCAACATGGAGTCCCCAAATCCCCTCCCTTAGGCACCTCAAATCTCCTCTCTGGTGACCGATGTCACCCTTGATTAATGAAGCCCTCTGACGGTCAGTGAAGATCTCTGATGATCAGCAGAGTTCTCTGACAGCCAACAAAGCCTTCAGAGGACCACTGACACTCTCTGATGGCAGACTGAGCCCCGATGATCAGCGGGTTGCTGCTTCGAGTGCAGGAAAGGGAGGTGAAGGGTGAGAAAGAATATTTTGACATCGTTTGGTTGATAGCATGGTTTGCTCATCATGGCATAAAAACTTTCTCGGATTTAACCAAGCCCAGAGTTTGGAGAGAAGCGTGACTGCACCACACCTGTGTGTGCTGCCCGCTGCCTGGGACCAGCTGCCTGATTCTAAGTCCTCCTCCAAGAGGCTCGGCTGCTCCTCAGTGATGCCCACCTGCTCCTCGTGGAGCTGCTGCTGTCCTGGCACTTGGACTCTGCTTGGGCTGGGCTGCACTGGAAAGACACTGGGTCACAAACCAGGCTGGAGACTGCGATAACTGCTCGGCTCAGATCAGCATCTTCAGCAGAGCCAGGAGAAGTGAGGGCAGGAACATGGATGAGCTCCTTATCCCCATCACTGTTGTCTTGTGGAACGTTGTCATCAGAACTGCAGCGATTCATGCTTCCTGAAAACTCTGCGCTGAAGGAAGCACACAGTGCACCACTGCTGGGTCTGAGTCTTCTGGGTTGTGACCCCTTACATTCACCTAGGAATGAGCAGGTACACATGGGTGAGTGTCAAACTTCCACTGTCCAAGGAGGCAATGGCTTGGTGTTGCTTTTTAAGCAGGCTTCAAGCAGCATGTGAGATGCTCACACTGGCACAACTCAGCTGCTGAGTTTAATGGTTACACATTGGCACAGCTCTGCTGGGTATAATAGAGGCACAGCTCTGTTGGGTTCAATGTTGACTCATTGCACATCTCTGCTAGGTTTAATGGTGACCCACTGGCACATCTCTGCTAGGTCTAATGGTGGCACATTGGGACAGCTCTGCTCGGTTTATTGGTGACACCCTGGCAAAGCTCTGCTGGGTTTAATGGTGAAATATCTGTTATGGTTTAAAGGTGGCACACTGGCACAGCTCTGCTGAGTTTCATGGTATCCCACAGGCACAGCTCTGCTGAGTTTAAGGGTGACCCACTGGCACAGCTCTGCTGGGTTTAATGATGGCACATTGGCACAGCTCTGCTCGGTTTAATGGTGACACCCTGGCTAAGCTCTGCTGCGTTTAATGGTGAAGCATTGGCACAGCTGTGTTGGGTTTAATGATGGCACAGCTCTGCTGGGTTTAATGGTGACACTGTGGTAAACATTTTCTGGGTTTAATGGTGGCACAGCTCTGCTGGGTTTAATTTCGGCACACTGGCAGAGCTCTGCTGGCTTTAGTGGTGAAACACTGACTCAGCTCTGGTGGGTTTAATGCTGACACATTGGCACAGCACATCTGGGTTTCATGGTGGCACATTGGTAAAGCTCTGCTGGTTTTTGTGCCGACACATTGCACAGCTCTGCTGAATTTAATGTGACACACTGGCACAGCTCTGCAGGTTTTAATGGTGACACACTGGCACAGATCTGCTGGGTTAAATGGTGAAGCATTCGCACAGCTTTGCTGGGTTTAATTGTGGCATACCTCAGCTGTGTTCAGTGGTGGCACATTTGCAAAGATCTACTGGCTTTTATAGTGGCAAAGCTCTGCTGGCTTTGACGGTGACATTGTCACAGCTCTGCTGGGTTTAATGGTGGCCCACTGGCACAGCTCTGCTGGGTTTAATGGTGACATATTGGCAAAGCACTGCTGGGATTAATGGTGACACAGGGTGTTAGTAAACATATGAATTATTTGTTTAAAAAGACAATGGGATAAAATTAAAAATCAAACTGCTTAGTTGTTCACATGCACACATTTTCTGGGGGGGGACATTTTGTAACGGAAATAATTCTCTGGCTCCATCCTTGGACTGGGATTATCCATGTCCAGTTGTTTTTTCCTGAAGAAAGCAAAGTGGCCTAAAATTCCAAGTAATCCACAGCACTTGTAGGGATGCAAATGACGTTGTTTCAGGTCCTACTCCTACAGATAGGACTCAGTGCACTGAAAGGAAGCAGTGTTGCCAGCAAGGCAAAGATAAGTGGAATCACTTTTCTATTAGAAGTATAATAGAGTTTATTGGTTGGTCACCTGTGCTCTGCTGACAGGGGTGCCAAGCAGCTGAGCACATGCCTTGTGAGCTGCCAGTGGCTGATCAGAGCAGGTTTTGAAATACTAATTACCCACTCTCACAGAAATGCTTCAGACAAAGGTGTAGCTGTTTTACGGATGGTGCTTTTTGTGCGTAAGGATGAACACTCTGGTTTGTTCTTTTCATTGTTCCAAGTAAATGTAACGTCATGTTTCCATAAAACTCTTTTAGGAAACGGTGCCATTTGCTATTGAAGCTTGCATAATGAAAAGATCTGTCAGGGATCTCATTTGATGCGAGCCATTTATTTGCCACGTAGTGCCAAGACCCAAGAGACTCTGCTGCTCACACCTAACACCAGGCTGCCCCTGCTCCCCGCTGTGTCCCCGTGCTGGGGCTCGTGGAGCCAGTAAAGCGTGTGCTCCTTCCTTCTGCATGTGCCCAGTGTGAGGGCGGCAGCCTACACAATTAGAGCAAGGTGCTTGGTGTCAGAAACTTTTAGAGGTAGTAGTTCAGATCTGATCAGTAAGGAGCTTCCTTTTCAGACTGGCAGGGTTTTTAGGAGCTCCTACCTCCTTCATTCACTTCTCAACGGGTGTCTTTAAAGAACTGGGAACAGCACTGATGTACTGTACTGCTGCAGGGACTTCAGAAGGTTTCTTCCTGTGACAAACCTAACTGCAGCTTTTCCATATCTGATTATGGATTGGGGATTATTGCCAAGCCTAGTAAGGGTGTGAAAGAACAACAATGGAATCAATGGTCCAGGAATTGTTATGGGCTGTGGATGTATCCAATTCTGCTTACTAATTAAAAAAAAAATTATCAATTCTGTGCTTTGTGGAAAGCAGCATCTTCCCTTAAAACCTTATCTGTCTGATGAAAAAACACCAATTCAATGTTCCTAAAGGTGAAGGTGAGAAATGGCTTATCTAGTTAGCCTTTTTGTTGGATTTGACAGCCCATTTCAATGATTGGAACATGCATCTTCAAGATGAAAAATCACCTGATTTGTGCTGTGCTTCAAACCATAACAAAGTGAAAAAAAAATGTCATGGAACGGATCAAGTCTCAGGGAGAATCTGAACTCTTGGGAGAGGTTTGTGTTCATGCCAGAAAGCAGAGCAAGCAAGCAGAAATCAGAGCTTGCACAGCAGCCCAGCTATGGGCCAGTTACAGCCCTCAGCTGCAGTGCTGGCATCGTCAGCTGATTTCTGATATTTAGGAGGCTTAAATTTCAACATCTGAAAACCAAACAGAGGCCTAATATTGCAGCAGGAGGGGTCGTGCACAGAAGTTATTTCAGCACTGATACGAAACTTTAGTTTGTTGGAACTGTATGTTATGTACACTTTGTCAGCAATTATCAAACTCTATTTATGATCCTTTTTTAAAATTTAATCAGTTATTATCAAGCTCAACCCTTGTGCTGGTTGTACCACCTGTAAAATCTCACTCTGTGGCAATCACTGTTTGCTTTAAAGTTTAAGGGACTTAAATCTCACTGCTGCTGTGTTTTTTTAGGCCCATCTCAAGGCCTGGGTCTGTGGGCCCCCACCCCATCAGTCACGGAACCAGGTGAACCAGGCCTGGACCATGGGCACACATTCTATGCACACCTGTCAGTGAAAGCCATTGACCAGGCTGGGCTCACACTGCAGCCTTTCCTTGCATTTGTTGGTCAGGTTTGTCATCGTAAGTTCCTGTGAAGTGTTCCTCATTTACGTCATTTTGCATCTGAAAAGTTCTTGACCAGAAACAGAAAAAATTTAGTAACATTTTTAACCCTTGAAATTCATTGAAAACATTCCCAATTCTTTCCCTGCCTGAAGAGACTTCTACCTTAGTCAGCCATGCTGATGAGTATATCCTTCTGGCTCGTGCATTAAGGGCTGTGGATCGTTGTAGCCCCTGTAAGTAGCTTCTGGATGAGAAAGTCTCATCCAGGAAAGAGCCAATAGCATGCATGGCTCACCTACAGAACAGACTCACGGTTCCTTTCATGAAGGAAAACCTGCAGCACAGTGCTGTGAGCCATAGCCCCTATCTAGGTGTTAGTAGGCATTTGTGTGCAGAAAAGCTCCACCAGAACTACCTGTGACACTGCTGTGAGTTGGATATCAGGATGAAAGGGCTCCCTGAAATCTAGAAAGATTACACCCTCTGCCTTCATACACAAAGTGGGCGGCCTTATCATAGAACAAGATGACCAAGACTGGCTGCACACATCTCTCTTACAGATGTTGAGGCCACCAGGCTGTTTACCCAGGCAGAGCTTCAGCACACAGAGCGTTTTTACCAGAATGTTGTGCTGAACTCTGACACTTACCCCTGGCTTGCTGGCTGTGTTGTACTGCACGTCGTTTGTGATGGAATCCTTAAGTGGATGCGCTTCCACGAACCTTCCTGGATTGAAGCAAGAGATAGGTTGTGCCATCTGGTCACAATTCCACCTGAAAACAAGAGTATTTAGATGTCTTCAGAGAAGTTGCCAGTACAAAGAAAGCTTAGCTTCTAAACGTTTCTGCATGCCTGGAGTATTTTCCCCCTGATGTGCAACCATCACACCTGATCACATCAGGCTAGTTTCAGACCTTAGCTGCTCACATAACAAGTTTAAGATAAAGAAGCAGACTGCTCTTGTTTTTGCTTGAGAGCAGTACAATTGCTGAAAGTGAAAAGTAAAGCTGGTGCCAGAATGGCTCTACTGGAGTGAATGGCAAAGCTCCTATTAATGCATTTTGCACAATATTCCATCTGGACTCCCATTTTTGGGGGTCATGTTTCAGCCCAGCTCCAAGGAGCATCAACAATCAACTTGATTTTCAGCAGCTTTTTGACTACTATGAGAACCATGGGTAAAATGCTTGATAGACTCACAGTGCAGTACAATCAGCTTGAATTACTTATAAGGCATCAGAAGTCCTCTGATAAAGGACTGTGAAAATATCACAGACTAACATGGAAGAACTTCTTCCCCTTGTAGCTAGATTGTTCTCATTATTTTCTGCACCTGAAAAAAAGTAGAAATGTCTCTCCTGGGTAAAACTTACATTTTATATCTATTCCTACTAAAGTTATATGGAAATCTTAACAATCCTTCCAAATTCTACCACTTTCTATTTAATAGAAAGACAATTCAATTTCAAGAAACAGTTTTCAGATTCAGGTTAAAGCCAGAGTACTCATCGTGTTTTAAATCTCTTCTGCAGCTTGGAATGTCATTAGTGACATTGATACAGTATCTCTACAAGCACTCAGTTTAGCTTTCCTCATTTATTTTCAAAAGTTACTGGAATGGATTCATTTCTTTAAGAGTTTGTGAGTTATAATTCCCAAAACTTGTTTGGTTGCCTGAGTGAGGAGTTGATATTTTCCACTTATTAATGAAACATTTCAGAGCAGTGAGTTCAGCCAGCACCTGACACCTGCTGTGCATCCATAAGTTTCTGTTTTGAGTCTGTCTGGACTGCCAGAGATTCATAAGGATTTTAACGTGGTAAAAAATAACAGAAAGGCTTAGAAAACAAAATTAAAGCAGAAAAATAGAATAAATGTGAACTTCAGAAATGTAGTTATTAGCTACAGATAGACTATGGAGTTCAGCAGGGGTGCCTTAGCTCTGAAAGGTATGAAAGATTTCATGTTTGAGAAGAAGCAAGCATTAGAGTCTGTTAATACAGAAAGGTTATTTACTGCAGTAGTGAGCTTAAATACAATGAGTTACATACATTTATTACCTCTGATATTAATGCTGATATACTCTCTCTGCTCTGGTTGTGAAACACAGCAAGTTCTGTTGCACAGTCTTCATCAAGGTGCCCCAGCTGCAAAAACAAGACCTTTACTGAAGAAACAGCTTCCAAGTCATCTCACAGAGCCAATATCACCATGATAGTCTTCTGATATGCAGCAATCAAGTCAATAGCTAGCCACCATTTCAGATTTTCTATTTTAAATAGTTAGCATCAGGGCTAAATACTGCAAGGAGTAAACAGAGTCACCAAACTTCAGCAACTGGTCCCTCTGTGGCAACAGGTTCTGCATTCAAGTACAAAAGCCTGTCAGCAGATGAGATTTTCACTAGAGCACAAGTTACACCTCTATCCCCTCTTAATTATTCAGTTGCACGGCATGCACAGCACACGGTGGTACCATCAGCACAGCTGTTCTTCAGAGAAACAGTGGCACCCAGAGGCCAGCAGCAGCCATTGGCTGCAAATACACAGCAACTTCTCAGTACCTGCAGCAAGAATCTTCCTCACACATCCAGTTCCCACCCCCACCCAAACCCCGCTACCCCAACCTCTCACACAGGTCAGACAATTGAGAGATAAGGAGCACAAGCACAGTTCCAGAGAATCATAGAACAGCTTGAGTTGGAAGGGACCTTAAAGACCATCAAGCTCCAAGTTGCAAAGCTGCAACTCACCAGACCAAACTGTCCGGGGCCTCATCCAACCCGGCCTTGATTACCACCAGGATGAGATCCCTACCTCCTGTTTGATCCACCGCACCTCTCAGCACGGGGCTGCCTGCAAACTTTCTGAAGGTGCTCTCTAGTTCCATTCTCTCTGTCACTGACAAAGACGTCGAGGGCACCAAAATGGACCCCGGAGAGTCACCACTTGTCAGCAGCCTCTGAAGAAATGTATTATTGCTCCCATTCTGTGAGGATGCCAGTGGTCCAGAAAAGATTCCAGAAAACACTTAGGCTTCTTCAGGTATATGTACTTACTGGGTATTTGCTTTGCCACTGAACAGCATCAGAATAACCTTGCATGAGCCAAGGGTGATTTCACAGGAGTTTAACTGTCATCTGCTTCTTTGGGTCTGCCTAGTGGGCAGCAACATTCAAGCTGTTCCTTATATCACCGAGCAGAACTGCAGACAGTTATTCTTTTCCTAATAACTTCAAGGTGCCTGGAAGCACAAATAGAGACCAGCAGTATTTATTCACCTCACCAGAAGGAAGGTCAAACACCTGAGCTGTGAAGAACAGTTACAGCACCTATGGTTACAGTAAATGTTCCACGAGCATTTTGTATGTGAGACTGCGTAGATACAGCCCAAAGGCACACTCAGTACGTTCAGCTTCCTTTATGAAACAGCTTTTGTGTACAGATCACTCTTAATTAAACAGCACAATTAAGAACATCCAACTGCAAGCTGCTTGAAGACTGTGTAATTATTAAAACTGTCATTATTTCTATTACCATTAACTAGTACTACGTTATTAATTGAGAATTTTCAGCACAAGGCAATGCTAACCTTTCCTTCAAGGACATCAGGCGTGGAGCAGTTTAACTTGTTTAAACACTGCATATTTTCTAAGCACTCCATCAATGTTTTGAGCTGATGCAACAGCATTTTGTAGATCACTCTGAATAGAAGCAGCTCTTTTACCTGTGGCAGTTGGTCAAGTAGCAGCGTGCTGCTTTTCCTCTCTGCAATAAAAAAGTTATTTTCTTAACTAAAGTAAGAGAGGATTGAGAATGAACCTTGAACAACTAGCTCAAAAGGAACTATTAAATTATTTGGATGATACTGACATCTCTTTTCTTTCAAAGCGTAGGAACAGAGATTACAAACTCTGCTTTAAGAACAGCTTGAATAAATTTAATGGTAAAAATTAACACGTGCTTGGCTGAGGGCAATGCTGGAAGGGAAACTGCTCACAAGAGCTACAAAATGCCTAACAGCACACCAGAAATACTTTGTTCTAACAACAGTTACCTAAGGAAATGGACTATGTGCCCTATTTCCCAAATGAAGTGATGTGGAGCATTACAGGGAAAAGAACACTGAACACAGATGCTGTGATCCTGATTGGATTCAAGCAGACTTAAACCAATTCTGAGCTTTAGATTCCAGGATATCTCAGGATCTGTAACGTGTGACAGTCAATTACACAACAACGCCTGGTTGTCTGCATTTCAAGCACTTTTCAGATCACAGCCACATAAAATCAAAACAAATTCAGTGCAGAAATAGCAAGCCAGTATCTTAATACTGGTGAGATTATCCATTTTTTACTGCATTCTGACTCAGTTCTGAAACTTGCTCATCCCAGTTCACTTAAACAAGTTCCACCAGCTCAAGCACTGCAGCCCTCAGCTCCTGTGTGCATCAGACAGAAGTAAATGGTGCAGAAACAATCTTGGACAGCTTTAAGAGCTCCATTCTGCTTACAAGCTCTCAGTCCAGAACTATCCACAATTTTAAGGAAATGTACACCTGAAGCAGTTGGATCATTTTCCATTTGCCATGTTCTGCAAATTGGAGTAGTGATTAGCACAAAGGATTTTCTGCAGTCCTGCAGAAATGGACAACGTCCTAATTACAAAGGGACAAAGGCTCCATGCACAGCACAGTTCACACCAGACTGAAAAGCCGTGTCACTTGATTAACACGCTCAGGTTGTTGTGCGCTCTGAAAGGAAACAGAATGAACTGCTGAATTTGAAGGCAATCAATGGGGTCCTACATTTCCTCCTGATTCTGGAAGAGGAAATTCTGATAGCAGATGCAGAACTTTGCTCTTCCTAGACATGAGAAGAGCTGGCATTCAATAACATTCATTTCTGGTAAATCAAACGATGTATTTATATTTTTACTACAGGTAGTACAGGGAGCAGCCAGTTGAAGAACCAGATCCAAAAATTAGCCCATTGATGAGTAAATACTTCTCCTTAAGCTCTGCATGCTATCATATTCATAATCAGGCTACAGCACCGCATAGGCCAACCAAGTGTAGAACCAAACCCACAAAATAGTGGTAGACAAAGCAGCAAAAAAGGGGACAATATTCAGCAGACAGGCCTTTCCATACACAGCACAGCTCAGCATGTTCTGCCATCAGAAAAGCAAGGCCTCTTGTCATGCTCAGCTATTTCCCTTCTCAGTGTATTCTAGCACCATCGATACCTCCTGTTATCCTCCTGTAGAGTGCCATCACACTGCCATCATCAAAAGGAAGAAACCCACACAGCAGAGCGTACCGCAGTGCACCCATGCTCCAAAAATCTGCCTAAAAAATAAAAGGACAAGTTTACAAACCTGAAGCACCTAAAATGGCTTACTGACAGATTGTATTGTCTGCCCTTGCCAAAGGCCACATGCAGCCTATGAAAAGCTGGATCTTTCCCTCAGGAAAAAAACTTTATGGTTCCACAGAAAGCATATGACCCCATTTCAATTGTTCTTCCACTCAACTTAAAGCACTACTAAAACCAGTATCTTCATCTTAGCTCATCACCCTTCCGCAGTACCTTATACCTACAAGGATTCCACTGGCAAAAATGAAATCAAACCCATCACAAAGGATTTGGCACAGTTATGTGTTACTGGCTGCAACGAGAGCTGTCAGCAGTCAGCTGTGAGGCTCTGCTGCTGTTCTCTTTATGTAGAGGTACAACAAGGCTCTACACCTCACAGTGCAATTCTCACTTTGTCTGTAAAGAAAAAGGAGGCTTGAAAAGCAGTCTGTGGAAAACAAATAAAGCAAGAATTAGAAGCCATCAACAGTGGTGCAATGGTATTTGGAATTGCTCCATCTTTAACAGCAGAGCAATTCAACAAATACGAGGGCATTTCAAACCAGACCAGTTTGGACAGATGAACAACTGCAAGTAGTGGATTCCAAAATTCTGGACATGAAATCAAAGCTGGAAAAACTCTTCACGTTTTCATCTCTCAATTTTTAGTACATTGTGCGTTACAGTGGAAGCAAGTCTTCACACACAACTTGGAAGCTAAAGACAAGTCTAACAAAACACGTAAGATCCTGAGACCGCACAAGAGTTTGACCAATGATGGACAATTAGCAGAGCAAATCGCTCTTTCAAAAACTTACTAATAGAAGGAGATCTCTGAAGTTGCTGTTTTACAGAGCCCCAAAGTAGGGAACAATTGGTGGAGACAGATGAGGATCAGCCAGAGACAAACCAGCCAGCTGTGTGAACTGCGGCCCATTGCACTTTTCAGTCTGTGGCCATTGACAGCTTCTGAGAGCTGCTGAGCAACACAACCCAGCAGAATTCAGGAGGGAAACCAAGTGAGCGTATCTGAGCTCCACTGCCTTTAAACGCTCTCTGGGGAGGGAAAGAGGGGAGAGGTGCAAAACAAACCAACTCTGGTCTGCATACCTCTGAGCCAATATAGGCTTTGCCCTGGATTAGCTCTGGTGCTGCACATGCTGGGCTTCCACAGCACGTGTTCAGGTGGTCATCAAGGCCTCCCTGGAATAACACAGAAAACAGAAGAGTTTGCTTCAACAGAGTTCATGCTTTCTGCAGTGACACTTCAGAAGCCTCAGAGGCTTCTTCTCCTGGGCATACTATCATTCATTATATATTCTGCTTTCATTCAATAGGTGACCTCACTAAGCAAAGACTAAGACCATGACCACTGTACAACTATACAGATCCCAAGCTGCTCACTTATTTTATGTATCCTTGGCACAGTGCATTATTTTCCTTAGCTGATCACCTACTAAGATGAACTGTCTGCGCAAACACAAAACTGAGAATGAAGTCATGCAAGAGCTGTTATGTTTGAGGCTCGCTGGTCATTTAGAACAATTTAATGCAATCACTTTACAAGCTTGACAAAGAACAACTGATAGAATACTTCCTTATTCAGAGTATCCTATTACTCTACTTGGGTTTTGTTCTAAACAGGTCAGAGCAAGACGACATTATACCCCTGGGACAACAGCCTGTTGGTCTTGATTACCTGTGAGAGGCTCTAAATTTGGCCAGGAAAAGCAGTTTGAGGATAAGTAATTCTCTTTGAATCAGGAAGGCACTCTTCCCATTGAATTCTTTCTTACCAGCACCCATCTGGCATGTTAAGTAAAGGCTCCTAGAAAGCAGTTTTAAGATCAAGAAACAATTCAGTTCAAACATATACAACCACAGGATCTGCTTGTCACCTGCAAAACTCTTTGGTTTTATCCATGATCTCAATCTACACACAGTTCCTTCAAAGAGATAATGGCATGCCAGCCCAGTGCTCCTATGACAGGCCCTTGCATAAGACAGGCTATACATGTACAAGATTATCTACAGCTTACACTATGAAAATAGGAAGTCTGGGTAGAGAAAAGAATCTGAGTGTGCTTCTGAGCAATCTGTTCACTCTCACACAGCTAAGGCCCTTCCAAGCAAGATGCAACTGCATGTCAACCATAGAGACAGCTTGAATGTAGGGTGTTTGGGCAAGTCCCTGTTGCATACTGTAGAAAAACATGCATTATTTGGGGGCACATTATATTTAAGATACTCCTACCTTTGGCTTTGCACGGAGTCCAAAGTCTGTCAGCTTCAAATTATGAGAAACATGTTTCTCATCAATCAACGGATCTTCCTGGTGAATGAAAAAGCAGTCAGGAATTATTTTCACCTGGATGCTCAAGGAAACATATTTTCTCTTCCATTATTTCTTGTTGTGGTCAGTGGTTAGCAGTCTACTAAAAGTCCTCTCTCTCTTTCAGAGATTTTCACTGACTGCTAACAAGTTCCCATATCCCAGGTGGGAAATACTGGTTTGTATCTGTTAGAAAGGGCCCGGGGACTAGGAGGACAAGTGGTGAAAGACCACAAGATGAATGCAAGCCAGAAGTGTGTTCTGACAGGAAAAAAAGCATAACAGGATAATTGGCTGCATTAAAAAGCAGCACAACCAGACCAGGACAAGTCACCCCTGTTTCACACTCATTGGACCACATTTACAATACTGTATTTAGTTTTCGGCCAGGAAAGATAACAACCCGAAGCAAGCTTTGTGGATAGCCTCCACTCAGTGCAGGGAGCTGAAGCTCCCACTCAGTGAAGAGAAACTGGGGAGAAAGAAGTTTGTTCAGAGTGCAGACGAACCTCATGGCAACTTCTAAACGCCCACAAGGGAGGGATGAAGACAGACTGAGAATCTGTACAGCAGGTCATGGTGGGAGAGTGACAGAAAACAGTCATTCATTGAAACAGCAGACTGGATAGAAGGAAACAAAAAACTTTTCAAGTATTGAACAGATTGCCCACAGAGAGCATGCAGCCTCATCCTTGGGAGAGGTTGAGGATGAAAACGAAAAAGCTCTGAGAAACTTGGTGTCAGGATTCTTGGAGCAGCAGGTTCAGGCACAAATCTCTAGAAGTTACCTCCATTCCAAGTTACTGTCTGAGCCTGTGAATCCATCAGCTTTTCAGCTGGAAGCCAGTTCCTTCCAAAAAGTATAGACAATGCTTTATTTTTCAGAGGGGAAATATTCTTTAGATCTAAGGATTTCGTAAGATGCCTAGGAAAATGCTTGTGCTGTAATGATTTGCTTTACTCGGCGATATCAGCAACTTAAGAAATGCAAAGTTCTAACCTACTTGTGTAGAAAGACTCAAACCTTCCAGTATCTAACCTGTGCTTAAAGCCTTCAGTGACAGAAAACCCACTGGATGGAGCCAGAGGCATGCATCTCATCCCACACTCTGCACAGCCACTATTTGTTTAAAGGATCACTCTTCCTTGAGGCACAAAACTGGAGCAGTCTACATAACAGGCTGACACCACAAGGGCTCTCTCTAGATACAAACTGCAACAAAGGGCATAAGGAAAGTGTAAAAACAACATTCGTATCATACCTGTGTCTCTGCTCCACTCCCATTAGGGCCTTGATGTTTTACTCTCCTTTCAGAGGAAGATATGGATATCTTTATCTTCAAGGATAACAAAATCCAGATCAGCTGCAGAATGTGGTAAAGAATGGTAATAATTATCTAACATTTTCTGTAATGAAAGAGTTCTAAGCACAAGATAATGAAGGGTGTCTGAGTTTCAGCTTGGATGGAATTGTTTTCTTCAGTGTCTGATATGATACTCCAGTTTTGCTCTAGATTGCACACTGACACCTGTATTTACTGCTAGGCAGTGCTGCACAGAGCCAAAGGCATTCTCAGCTGAGAGCCCAAGGAAGTGAGAGGGAACAGAATTAGGACAGCTGACTTAAACTGGCCAAAGGGATATCCCATACCATGACATGGTGTGGAAGGAGTTCTGAAGGGCGTAGAAGTTCATGTAAATCTCTTCTACTAGGAGCCTAACTGGACATTGATTGGTAGGTGGTGAGCAATTGCTTTTGCATTCATCGTAACTGTTATCCTTTTCCTTTCCTCTATCTCAGTAAATAATTTTATCTCAACCCATGAGTTCTACTTTGCGTTGTTTTCTCCCCCCTTCCATTATCTCCTGCAATTCACTGGAAAGGAGTGGATTGAGCGAAGTACTGCGTGATGCTCAGGCACCTGCCAGGTTAAACCACAACAATGGGACAACTTTCTCTGCCAATGGAAAAATAAAAACACGTTCATTATTATTTATGTAAGATTGAATACAGTTCAGACTTACTGGTTTGAGGTCTCTGTGGGCACGACCCTGACTGGCAACATAAGCAACTGCTGAAACAGTCTGTCGAAAAAAGACTCGAGCTTCCTCCTCTGAAAGGTGGTCCTCAGAAACAATATAATCAAACAGCTTCCCTCCAGGACAATGCTTTAAGGAGAAAGGTAAAGTTATCTGACAGTGTACTTAGAATGCATCAGAGAAAAATAAGCAACAGTGAGAGCACAGCAAGCACAGGACACCATTCCCCATGCTCAGTCAGAGCAGTACAGAGTGCTCCAGTTATGCCATGGGCCATCACTGTGGCACACCATACAAGCTAAGAAATCTGACCCTCGCCTCCAATCTGGTAACTGAGGCACTGCACTCAATGTCGTGGGTGGCATAAATCACTCAGGAGATGGCAACAACGTGGGGGCTCTGGTGTCTTGCAGACCTTGCTGATGCTACTTTAAAAAAATTGAAGTGTAAGTTAGGAATTAAAACCAGAATGCTGATTAGTGGCTTTTACAAAAGACAGAATATAGAACACTTTATTCTTAATTTTAAAACCAATGAATCTTGAACCCATTCACCATTGAGATATTTAAGAATCATTTCATTTCAGCTTCATTTTTATATTGTCTACTGCTAAAGATAAAAACAGTAGCCTTAAGCGTGGCAGGAACACTATTTCTTACCTCCAAGACCATGAATATTTTCTTTGATGTCTCTGTTACACGATGCAATTGGCAAACATCTTGATGACTTAAGTTCTTCATGGCATCAATTTCTGTTTTAACACAAGGCAAGTCATCCTTAAGAGACCATAAAAGCAAGCTATGAAATTGCTAACTAATTTGGCATACCAGGTACCACATCTGACTACTGTGTAACATAAGATGTCAAAGCCTGTATGTGACAGTACACAATTCAACATCAACTCAGCAATGGCTGACATTACTCCCACAGGAATTCTAAAACACAGATCAGCGAAAGCTGAAATGTAAAATATCCAGTATTTTCATTAGCACTTTGTTAAAGTTGCTGCAATAATGTTGGACTTCCTCCATTTTACAGCCAGAGAGTATTGCCCTCTGAACAACGAGGAACAAGATTTGTGGTGTTCTGCTGAACTTTTTCCAATCCTACAGCATCCTTCACAAGGCAATGGCACTAGTATGCTGCATTTCTCCATACCACTTCTCGAGAACTCCACAACTCCAACAGAAGGTGTTATCATATTTAAATATCTTTTGGCTTACCCCAAAGCAACTTTGTCCATGATTTTTGTTGCAACTCTTTCACCAGTAAGAAGATGCCGTCCGAGTTTCACCTTTGCGAAACCACCTAAAATTCAAAACAAAAATGCTTAAAGTTGAGTGTGAATTCTTCTCTAATATAATAGTACAGGGAAAGCAGAGTACCTAGCATACATTGCATGTAATGTTTTAATTAGAGGAAGAGGTGATCAGCATAATCAATTCCCAACTGGTTTCAACATTCAATTTCAAGTTTATACACGTGAAACCTGACATAAGGATCTTATAAGAGCAGTTAATCTATTCTCAGATAAAGAAAGTGCTGAGTCAGACTGTTAGGCACGCTGTTTTTGTACAAAGATCATGCTTACCCGTTCCAGTTGTTTCATGTAATTCATAGTACTTGAGAATTTCCTGGTAGTCAATGACAGTCATTCCGAATTCCACAAGACCTTGAGGTCCTCCGAGCACCTGCAGTAAGGAAGAGCCAGCAGGGTTTACATCCTACTTAGGACACACTCTTAGAAGCAGAAGGGGCAGCTCCAGCACTGCCCATCTCCTCACCAAAGCGCATCCCATCTCACCTGGCAGTAACAAATCACACTGCATGGCTCTGACTTCTCTTATGCTAACAGTACAGAACACTGCTCCGAGCTTCGTGCCACAGAGCAGCTGCAGGGTTGGACTACAGCTTTAGAATCATAGAATCACAAGGTTGAAAACCACCTGCAAGATCATCTAGTTCCAACTGCCCTCCCATCACTGCTGCTCCCACAAGCACTGAACCAGATCTCCAGCTCCTCATCCAGACGCCTCTTGGACACTGCCAGGGACGGCGACCCCGCCACCTCTCTGGGCAGACAGTAGCCTATCCTAATTCTGTTTCTCTCTCTGAGAGAAAAAGTTCTTCCTTATGTCTAACCTAAACCTCTTCTGGTACAACTTGGGGCCATTTCCTTGAGTCCTGTTTGTTGCCTGGGAGAAGAGGCCAAACCCCTCCTCATCACAAGGAGCTTCAGGAAGTTGTAGAGTGCTATGAGGCCTCCCCTGAGCCCCCTCTTCTGCAGACTGAACAATCCCAGCTCCCTCAGCCGCTGTTCATAAGACTTGTGCTCCAGACCCCTCACCAGTTTCGTTGCCCTTCTTGGGACACACACCAGGGCCTCAATGTCTTTCTTGCAGCGAGGGGCCTAAAACCAAACACAATACTCGAGGTGCGGCCTCACCACAGCTGAGTAAAGGGGATGCTCACCTCCCTGCTCCTGCTGGCCACATTATTTCTAATGCAGGCCAGGAGGCCGCTGGCCCTCTTGGCCACCTGGGCACACTGCTGGCTCGTGTTCAGCCAAGTACCCCCAGGTCCCTTTCCTCTTCACAGTCATCCAGCCACTCAGCCCCAAGCCTGGAACGCTGCATGGGAGTTATTGTGGCCAACGTGCAGGACCCAGCACTCGGCCTTGCTGAACCTCGTTAGGAAGCAGCGGGAGCCTCTCCCCATAGGGCTAAGCGGCCCAGCAGCGCTCTGTCCGTTAGCAGGGCCATCTCAGCTTCAATCCCACCCCACGTGCCGCTCCGGCACAGCGCAGCCCGGCTTTTCTGGACGCTCTGCCTGATGAGCCCCGCCGCCTCAGCGCAAGCACACGGAGTGCTACTCCCAGCCCCCCAACCTCCTTTCCAGGGCGACCCGGCCTCCGCCGCATACCTGAACCGCGCTCCGACGGTTATTATCCGGTAATTAAATTAATCAAACCAAGGGAATCACCTCCCAGCCAATCAGCTCAAAAGGCAATGGGACTGGTAGGCTGCATTTCTATATACCACCTCCCTGTGTTCTTGAGAACAAGGTGCAGCCAGCACGAGGGAGGAAATGTGAGGTATTCCTTACAGTACAGGTATTTCTGGGAGAAAATGTCCTCTTGAGGAGTGTAAAGTCGTATTTTTGAGAGGAAATGTCAGGTATTTCTCAGAAAACTGCTATTTCTGGAGATAAGGACATACTTTGTTGGAAACTGACATTTATTAGAGAGAGAGTTGGTATTTTGGGAAAAAATGCCAAATAAGACTGCACTGAGTAAGGGACCTAAAGCAAAAAGGCCAAATACAATGCAGTGCAACGTGTCACTATTAAACCCAGTAGGGCTGTGTCACCATTAAAGCCAGCAGAGCTGTGCAATATTCCACCATTAAACCTAGCAGAGCTGTGCCAGTGTGTCCCCATTAAACCCAGCAGAGCTGTGCCACCATTAAACCCAAATGTGATTAGTGCCATTATGTTATTAATAGTGTTAACAGTTTGCTAATTCTTGCTTTATTTGTTTTCCCCAGACTGCTTTTCAAGCCTCCTTTTTCTTTACAGTCAAAGTGAGAATTGCATTGTGAGATGTACCACAACTGTTTCACAGAGCTATCAAGCCCCCAACAGCACCAGACATTTACAGCTTTGGAACTGGAGGTTGTCCCATTGCACTTTATCACAGACCATGTGAGATTCTGTGTATCCATTCTCTTTGGGAGCATCTCTCCAGTATCAGAGCAGGAGCTCACTCTGCTCTTCCTTGCAGTTTAGATGCTAGGCACCTTATCTTGCAGAACCCTTCCTCCCACCTTTTCTGGGCTCATACCAGTCTCACAACATCCTGAAGAAGAAAGAACGCACTCTGCTTTTTGAAGAAGCTGCATAAACATATGACAAAATTCCACATTGGGAGCATTCTGAAGAAAAAAAAAAAAAGACATTTAAAAAGAAAAGACACAGATAGGTCCGATCCTGATATTGGTTCTACCTGCTCCTATCAGAACAGTTCTGGGCATCAAGTTCTTAATGCACCATCCTGGGGTGCATTAAAAAGAGCATGGCCAGCAGGTCGAGGGAGGTGATCCTCCCCCTCTGCTCTGCCCTGCTGAGGCCTCATCTGGAGCACTGCGTCCAGTTCTGGGCTCCCCAGTACAAAACAGACAGGGATCTCTTGGAAAGAGTCCAGCGGAGGGCCACAAAGATGGTGAAGGGCCTGGAGCATCTCTGCTATGAGGAAAGGCTGAGTGAACTGGGTCTGTTCAGCCTGGAGAAAAGAAGACTGAGAGGGGACCTGATCCAGGTCTATAAATATCTAAGGTGTGGGGGGCAGAATGGCGAGGCCAGACTCTTTTCAGTGGTGAGTGGAGACAGGACAAGGGGAAACGGCTGGAAACTGCATCATAGGAAGTTCTGCACCAATGTGCGAAGGAACTTCTTTACAGTGAGGTGACGGAGCACTGGAACAGGCTGCCCAGAGAGGTGGTGGAGTCTCCTTCTCTGGAGATGTTCAAGACCTGCCTGGATGCCTACCTGTGCTACCTGGTGTAGGGAACCTGCTTTGGCAGGGGGTTGGACTCGATGATCTCTGGAGGTTCCTTCCAACCCCTGCAATTCTGTGATTCTGTGATCGAGAAATGCTGCTGAGTATCTGTACTTTGTGACACTTTGAGCACCACTTCCAATTTTTTTAGCAGCAAATTGGTCAAAATTTTTCTTCCCAAGTCACTGTGAAGAGACAAAGCAAAATCAGCTGGGACACCAGTGACACTGGGGGAGGCAACATGACAGAACTTACTTCTCCATTAAAGCAAAGCAGCTGCTGCTTTGATAATATTCTAGTGTGCTGTGCTCTCATGGAGCTGCAAGGGAGCAATGGGTGAAGCCAGTTGCAACAGGAGAAGTCCATGTTACACTGACCTCAGAAGTCTAATACAAAATCTACACTGTTCCCCCCACAGAAGAGCAGTTCACCCCATAACCCTAGGAACCATCTCTAGAGACATACATACGGTAGACACAGTTTTGGGAGAGGTGCCCTGGGCTTAACACCAGCTTCAATTCCAATCATATTGTATTACATTTATTATCTCACATTCAGCTGCTATATTTAGTAAACTCAGTTTTTTCCTGCAGCTCATTGCTGCTGTTTTCCTAGGCCCGCCTCTCTACCTTTTCCCTTTCTCTCCCTGCACTTCCCAGGGCATGGATCTGTGGGTCTCTTTGCTCCCTTGTCACAGAGACATCATTCAGTATCATTCAGATGTACACACCTAATTATAACCTTGAATAAAAATTTAAAGTTTGGAGTGCCAGGATTTTCAAGAGTGCAGTTACTGAAATTCCCATTAGCAATTAAGGATTTGTTGGGAAAGGGTTTTGTATTTTAGTTGGTGATGATTCCATGCTGATACTCACATCTGTGTAAAATCAGAATTTAACCCAAGAAGTCCAGCATTTGGGCCCTATTCTGGAAGAGAAGGTTTTTGTATTGAGAGACAGACAACTGCTGTGCATTTAATTTCCAAACCTTGCCTTCAACCTTGCCTGCCTCAGAGAGCCTGATGAGGCACCTACCTGATGGCTGCTCTATACTGGAATGTATGGAGATCCACTCTGCTGGAGTCTTGTAAGTGAGACCAGGATACAGGTAAGCTTTCTATCTATTCTCTTTTGCTATCATATTCTGCTTTGCCTAACTCTCTTGTTTATTTTGTAATTATAACATCTTAATATTCATTGAGTATGCAGTTGGCATACAAATCCATTCTTTTTCAAGGACTCAGATATGTGCTAATGTCCCTTTGGATGCCAGTGCTACCTAGGGTGGTCGAGCGCCCACCTATTCTTCCCCTTTTCCACTATCAGCTTTACCACTGAGACCTCTGACCCACTGCCATCCACTTTCCCCATTTGGAAGATTCCCATTGCTTTTTAGGACTCGGTGAGCCACTTTTTAACAACAGTGCATGTGGAGCCTGAGGGAAATGTCCTTGCACCCTTTGAGGCAAAAGATAGAAGTATTCTATTATGTCCACAGCACAAAATTATTTAGGAAAGCAAGACTATTCGCCCACCCAAGCTGAAATGGAAAGGTTTCAGAACTATTACTCATGGATTCCTTTTGCTAAACTAATATGCAGGTTCTTAAACTAATGTACTAATCCCCATTGCTAAACAAACCAACAGCAAATCAGCAGAGGGTGGAACAATTCAGATGTTTGCTCTGTGATCTCTTTTGTGTAAAGCTTCTTCTATGGAGGTTGTGGCATTATGAACAGTAAGGCATTATCCTTTGGTTAGCTCAACCATGCCACGTGCACTCTGCTAAGCCTCGAGTGACAGCACATCAAGCCCTAACTGGTGTTGCAGTGCCATTTTCAGTACTTGTGGCACTTGTGAGTTTAACTCTCCAAAAGCACGTCTCGTCCAATTGTTCAACACGGGGACTTGCCAGGTGGTGTTTTCAAAGACCTTTTGATGTTTTGCCTGGACCATATATAGAGCAAATATGTTCTCTCATATCATAGAGATTCTCTGTCCAGCAGTCAGCTCTGAACTGAACACTCCATTTGGGCAGAGGTATTACTGTACCACGCTGCAACTCTGCATGTTGCTCCTAGGTTAAACACAACTAGAATTTTCCATCTGAGCATCTCCAAGGCAGTTCAAATGGTTCAGGATGAAAACTGATTTTGCCAGCTCAGATGTTGATGCAGTCTATAGGACTTCAGAGAGCAGTGTGTGTAGGGTAGCCCACAATATAAACTACAAGAGGGGCAACCCCAGCACGTACACATCTCTTATCAAAGCTTAGTTGCTTTCCAACAACCATGTGTCGAATGGAACTGATGGACTGGTGTCACAATTAATGACTCCATGACTCTACATCACATTGCAAAGGGCTTGATGATGGGTTTCTTCTGTGACCGCATCTAACGGGCAGTAGATAGGGCCCTTGGTTCATTTCCCAGTTGTTAGGAAGTTGGATATACCATGGAGGAGTCGCATCATCAGGTTGATAAAGGGAGTGAATGAAGGGGTCAAAAGGAATGGTACCACAGTGCAGGCAGTGCTGGTGAGCCAGGATGACCTGCAAAAACTGTGTTGACCCAAGTGTGAAGTTTAACAGATCTGCAGACTGACATCGCCAGCAACAAACACCCAAACATAATATTCTCAAGAAGAACACAGGCCTAGCTCTGGGAAGCAATTACGGCAAAGCCAGCTGCCAAGGGTTAATGCTTGGCACGTGAGTTCCAATGAAATAAGATAGGAGTCTGGATTGGTTGGATTTTTTTGTTTGGTTGTTTGGTTGTTTTTTTTCCTTTGTGTGTGATTTCATGAGTTTGTTTTCTAAATAATCCTTACTTTCATTAAGTAATAATTTAAAAATTACCTCAAGCTTCAACTTTGCTTGGCATGGCACTACTGAATTTACGACTCCAGATAAGCTTATTTTAGCATGTTTATTTCACAACTCTGTGAATCAGCACAATTCACTGTTGGGAAACAAACAAACAAAAAAAACAAAAAAAACACACTTTATTGATTATCAGTAGAAATTCCTCAATGAAATTCCAAAAAGGAATTTCACAGTCATTAAACATTTGCTCAGATCCTCTTGATAATATCTCATAAAGAAGGATCATTGGGACCCAGCTCCATTCTAGGCATTTGCCACAAATCCAGTGCATCCCGAAACCATCAGATCTATTGGGAACCAGCTGAGCTGGGACTTCTCCAGTAAAGGTGGTGGCCAGGAAACACTGGCGGGTGAGCAGCTAGTTTGTTTGGCCCATGCTCCCTGAGTCTTGCCCAGACGGCTCTCCAGCACAGAGCAGCAGGGAGCAGAAAGCAAGTTGAGCTGGTCAAATTTCTTGAAATGATACAGTAGAATAAATACGTATCAAACTTCTAAATGAAAGATGTCTTGTTTTACTGATGAACTTTATTATAGCTGGGCTGTCATGTGAAGATAAACACCTCAAATTAGCCTTCAAGTACTCATTGGCATTAAAGTTGTTCCTCTTTATGTAAATCCTTTGAAGATCCTGAGGCAAATACAGGAGTGAAAACATAAATAAGAGAACCAAAGCAGCTCACAGAGTGGCACTGCAGACTGCTGCTCAGGCCAGCTCCTGCACACGCGGCCCATGCAGCGCAGTGAGGCTTCTCACAAAGACATCAGCCTTCCAAAACGCTGCTGGAAGCTGAGTTGTCTTATCCTTCATAGTTGCTTGAAATGACACACATCGGCAATCACATCTGGCCCAAGGCACTGAGTGGAACAGCCAAGGGCAGAGCAGAGGCTGGGGCAGCGGGACAAGTCACATCCTTGTTATGGAATGAAATAGACTTTCTTTGCAGTTTCATTAAAATTATTCATTCGAACAGCTTAAAAAACTGTCTATAATAATACTTAATTTTGCTCATATTTGTGACTTTGTAAAAGAAAATAGTTGGAGCTCATTGAGTACTTCAGAAAGGTGGGTAAAAGTTATTTCTTTGAACTTACAAACAGACTTCATTTGTCTACAGACTGAGTCCCTTAAAAATGTGTGTTTCACTTAGTAACGCTAGTGATCCCAAGAAAATGCACACAGAGCAACCAGCTTTCCCTCAATCCTGCAAAATATATGCACACACATATAGCCATAAAGGCATTTCTGCAGCATTCACAAGATGGGACTGATCTCAATAGCAAATGCCCAAATACTTGCAAATTCTGACCAAAAAGCATTTGATTACTTGTAGCTTTAGAATAAGTCAGTCTGAGCCTCAGTGAGATGCCAATGGCAAAGGCCAGACTGCATTTGGAAGAAACTGCTGCCCTCCTGGTTTGTGGGGCTGGCAGAGGCCATGAGAGCACTCCTGGTTTCAATGCAGAAACAGGCAGGACAGCTTAAGCTGCCAACACAGCTGAATCAGCACAGCCTGTCTACCACAGCGCACATTTGTTCCACTGGCACCTGGAAAACTTGGTAGCCTCTGGAAGCAGCAGTCTTTTCTGAAGGGATCCACGGATTTGCTTGCCTTCTTGCAGCAGTGCTTGCTATTGTCCATATTACCATCAAAAGCACACCAATCATGTCTCAATGCACCACTGCCAAGACACTCATCCAGAGGCTGAAACTAACACAGTGAGTTACCAGGCCTGACTATTTTTTGAAGTTGAGAACGGGTTCCTACATGAGAAATAAAAAAGCATCACATCTCCTTGACATTCATGATAGGCCAGAAGTGGTGGCTGGGAAGTGGTGGCTTTCTACAGAGTCTCCAATGGCCCAAGTAGTCGGGAACCCCCCCAGAGATTCTTGGTTTGAGGTATGGTAACTTCAGTGACAGCTTCAGGAGACACAGGCTTTAGAGCTTTAGGCCATAGAGCTGGCTGAAGGGATTCCTTTGCTCCACTTCCCTTCCTCCATAAAAGTGCCAACACAACCCAAAGCTGCGTCTCTGACCCAGTGCAGGTCTAAGAAAAACCCTTACCTTGACTTCAAAGTATGGCCCAGCCCACGGATCTGGTGTCCAGTGCAGCGCAGGCAAGAAGTGGGGATGCAGAGCTGAGGGCCCCTCAGCTTAGACACACTTGGCTTGGGTTTTGTGTCAGAAACTTCTGTGTCAAGGAACATCGCCTTCACTGTTTGCAAAAGAATGATGACCACCACGGGGCCTTCCAGAAAGTAAGCGTGACACTTGAAAAAGTGTGAGCCACAGCATGTGTTTGGACACAGACTTTGGGAGCAGATAACTGGTTTCAGACATTCTCTAATCCACACCTATGTGTGACCTCAAAATGAGCAAATTTTTCTAAGTTGCCATGTTGTAGTTATTATTGTACTCTAATGAGTTCAAAGGATATACAAAACACCTACATCTAAACAGAGGTCTGCACATCATAGACTAAACTCCTTAACTTACAAATGATCATTTTGTTGTTTTCAGTTTACAATGGTTTAAAAAAAAAGAAGTCACAATGTGTGTAAGAGGGAGGTAAATGTATTTTTAAAACCAGAAAAGAAAGCTGCACGTTAACAATGGGATCACAGGCTAATAAATATATACATCAAAGACATGAATTTCTCAGGAGCTGGTTTTAAATAGCAAGGAAGTGGAGAAGACTACTTGGCCAGACTCCATTCTGTCTTAGCGGTCTATATGCTAGCAACACCTGCAATTCAAAAACAGCTTAAAAGAGGAGGAGAATCAAATTTGTTGCCTATTTTCCTCTTAAAAAATTAAGCTACTTCTTACAAGTGCAGCATCAAATCTAAAGAAATATTCATTTATTTGTGCACTCAATGACACTTAATTACAAAAGCAATTATTTTAACCCAGAAAAAATGAGGCACTGTATACTGTAATGACAGCCTCACTGCAGATTTTCTACAGTAAAAGTACTTCTAGAAATACACCAGAAATTACCTTCCCATAACAAAAAAACCACAATTATGTGTCAGATTATCATCGAGTTTCAATACTTCAAGTTTCAAAAAAGAAAAAGTTATGACTCCAAACAGTAAAAAGATGCTTTAACAGACGTGGAGATGCCAGAAAGCAATGCTGGACACCAGGATTTCCAAAGCAATTCCCTTTCCAAACGACGTGCAGACTGTGAATTAGACAGTGAGTGAAAATGGATCCTGTTCTATGGGTTTCTCCACCCATGCTCCAAGTCCTGCCTTCAGGATTGCTTTAAATAAACACTCTTTGGCAGTCTGACACTCAATGGCTTCTTGCTCGGTTTCATGGTGCAGATTAGGCTTGAAGATCTTCAAGCACAAGCTTGATGAAAGCTGTGCAGATGAAAAAGACAAAAAAGAAGAGAGCAAATGATTTATTCAGACCAACATTTGGAAAGCAACGGAGTCACTAAAATAGCAATTAGAAAACAAGGTAGTGAACTACTCAACCAAATGTACAGGCAAAGGCAACAAGCCCAAAGCACAATGTACTACTTCCAGCCATTCCAGCTCTGTATTCATATTTTCACTGCAACTATCCACACTCCTCCTCTTGCAAACAGTGCCCTCCTGCAGAACCAAACCACATACAGAGAGAAGCAATCTTTGGACTTCACTTTTCAGCAGTGCTGTGGTAGCTCCACTACACTTAGCATGCCTTTAGCTTCTTCTGGATTACCCAGGTCCTTTGGCAGAAAAAATCTAGATACTGAAAAGCCATTCACGTATACTATTTGGGCTCTTTTCTTTCTAAGGACAGAGTGAAATCTCTATAGGCTGGATTTCAGAGCAACCGGGATTGTATTTCCAAAGAAATTTGAATGAGAAGGCAAAAGGAAAGGAGGTAAGAGCTTTTGTTTACTTAGCTATAACCAAGGATTATCAGAGCCTTGAATGCATTTTGTACCAGGAGTTCCACAATTAAATAACCTAAATGAATGTGTTATCTTCCATTATGGTGTGGACTGGTAGCTAATGTCAGGCTCAGCTACAGACATACAAAAAATGGCTTCTGAATACAGAAAGATACACATGGACATGCCATAAAGAATAGACTGGAAGTGAAAAACGTTCCATGCTGGAATATACACCTTTGCATGAAAACTGGATGAACTGCATCCAGTAGATGCACAAAGCATGCTTACAGAGGCTTACAGTTCTCCAGACGTGGCTTCATGAGGGCACAGCAGAGACAATCACCTCCCCGTCCCTGCTGGCCACCCCTCCTCTGATGAAGCCCAGGAAACCATCGGCCCTCTGAGCTGCAAGAGCACGCTGCTGGCCCATGCTCAGTTTTTCATTCACCAGGACCCCCAGGTCCTTCCCCACAGGGCTTTCAACCCTTCCTCTCTTGAACAGAACACGGCCACGGTAACACGGCTACGACACCTGACAGAACTGCAGAGATCAGCTCAGACCAATCCTGAGCGAGGCAACCAAGGTCTGCTGGCAGCATCCTCTTCAGGAGCAAATTCCATTACCGTGTTTCCCTGCTAACACGCCTGCTGATTCATTTTGCAGCTGCAGCCTAATGCAAGAGATGAATAGGATCATTCAATCAGAGCAAGCCAAACTGTAGCATCAACAGTAAGAAAAACTTCTCCAAAAGAGTGGCTGGGCACTGGAACAGGCTTTCCAGGGAGCTGGAGTCACCATCCCCAGAGGTATTCAAGAAATGTCTAGATGTGGTACCCAGGAACATGGTTTAGTGGGCTACACTGGCGGTAGGTGGACAGTTGGACTAGATGGTCTTAGAGATCTTGTCCAACCTCAGTGATCCTGTGATTCTATGACCCTCAGTCAAGCAGTAGCCGGTGCCTCCAAGACACCTGGCAGCGGACAAACATTCATCCCACAGGGCAGGGATTGTGTCTGCAAGACCTCAGAACCTCATCGCTGTAAGGGAAAGTTCAGTCTTTAAATCCTAACCAAACTGTCCACATCCTGCTGCCAAAGAGGATATTTGTACTTGGCTGCAGTGCTCATGGGCAGATGAAAGCAGTCTCCACGCACACGTACTCTTGGCCTACTTCAGCTGTTCCACAGATTCCAAGCAAAAATCCCTGTCTGCATAACTGTGATCCACACTGGACCAAGTCTAGCACGCATAGGAGCAAAATACTGGAGTTTTTTGTGTCTGTTAATCTGATCAGGTTTTAGCTCCCAGGCTGTTTGCGACTATCGAACGAAACACTTCAAAACCTCAGTGTCCTGTAGAGTACTTCCACTGCACTCTCTTCTGAGGTACACTTGCAAACAATTTGGCACTATTAGAATTGTTTATCTGAGCACAACAGCAACACCCAGGCAACTGGATACACCAGCAGAAGGCAAGTTTGTTTTGGTGTTTAATAAAAAACCTAAAAATAAAAATAAAAGCAGTAAAAATAAAAATAAATACAGCATAACAGAAGTTCATCTGCCCATATAGACTGGTTGTCCTTAACAAAATGTACATCCTAACCTGTCTCACAAGGTGCCCCTAAGAAAAGAGGACTCTGTTAACAGTGTACCTTGTACCTCGTCCTGGGAGGGCAGGGCTACACACCATCATCAGTTCAGCTGGTAACTGCATAACACAACTGTTTTGTTACTTGGAAAAATGGAACTACACATTTTGGCTTGCAAAATGTTGGAAAAAGAATAGAGCAAAAATTGTCCCCCAATGAAACAATTTATTTGCATATCTTTACTGAGGATGAAAATGGAAGAAGTGCGCATTAGCATTAAAACAGTTTGCCCTGATGTATGAATAAAAATACTGCACTAACAAAAAATAAGGTACATGCATTACATTGAATAAAGACCTATTTTTTCTGATGGTGAAAATGCAAAAAACAGGCAAACATAAGATTAAATGCATCAAGAGAAAACTATTCCTTCCTAGACACCCTTCTGTGGATCTTGCCATGACTAGAATTTCCTAAGCACAGAGGGACCACAGAGGTACCAACTGCAGTAATGTCCTGACATTGGCAGTGTTATGTGCAAGCAGCATAGGGAAGCATATGGACTACTGGCACAGGCAGATAATGTTATGGAAGAAACATCTGGAAAAAGGTCAAGCGTAAGCATTGCAAATTAGGCTCCTACAGTTGCATCTGAAGCTTTCAGACATACAGTTTAAGCCCCTTTTGGTTAGGCATATCAGGTTTTATTTTTCTTGAGCAGTACTTGAGTGATGGAGAGACATTTTTTAAAGGCCAGAGTACACCTCTGGCTCCCTAAACCAAACTTGTGCCAGATCCTTTGCCTGGCTTCCATGTTCAGTATTTCTAGAGCACGTGTTCTGTTGCTTCCTCCCACCTCCCACACCCAGCCATCTTGGCTGGCACAGAAAATGACAGCTGAAGCTCCAATCTTTCCAAGTCTGAGGGCGAAAACGAGAGGAGGAGTTTGGACACTCAGACAGCTCACGCAAGGCGAACTACACAGACCTGCACTACAGCTGCTGTCCTGCAGTAACTGAGGCCCGTGCCTCTGGCTTTGCTGCAATGAGCTTTATCACTTCTACCACTTCGCTGTGTGCCTGCTGCACTCAGAGCAACTGGCTTGCTGCAAGCACAAGGCTTGCAGAAGACATTCCAGTGTCCAAAGCCTTAAGCTCTTAAAACGCACCGGCTGGGGTTGGATGACGGCTGAGTTCATAACATTTGCTTTAAATTTCAACTGTGTCAGTGAAATAACATGCAGTTACCCAGAGAAATACATCATTCTTCGAGAAACTGGCAGTGACTCAGATAAACGCAAAACTTAAAACGAGTTCTGTACATTGCAACAGTGGCAGAAAGGATGGAGCACACAGAGACTTTCTTGTTCCTATTTAGGCCGAGCCTCTTTCTGGCTAACAAGAATTCCTCGCTCCCATTAGTACATACACTAAAACCTCCTCTACAGACAGACACGGCCTGAGAACAAGCCACACCAACACGATGCGTCCATTTCCAAAAAGCCACAGGCCTACTGAAACCTGACATCTAAAACTGACCTGTGCCAGTTCACAAGCAGGACTTGTCAGAACATCTGTCAGCAAAAGCTGCCAATTCAGTACTACATTTCACTGAGACCACAATTTCTTTTGAAGTGAACGGACTAAATTCTGTATGGGTTCTCTCTAAACCATGAGGTGCAGAGCACAGAGTGCAAGATTTATTACAAAAAATGCTAATAAATTCAGGTTTTCTACCTTTTCTACCAAGCAGTGAAACACCTAAAAATACAATTTTTCCTTCACATATCAGTAGCATGAGAAAAAGGTTGAGTAACTGAAGCTGCATAAATCAAGCTTGCAAACTCAAATCTTCCAGTGCTCACGCTCAATTTCTAACACAGAAAGGAACCTTGCCACGGCAGCACCGCACGGCAGCACCGCAGCATGCAGATCCTGGCCATGGAACAGTGCTCAGGTACGGCAGTTTGATGGCTTGAGAAAGGGCTAATGGAAGAAAATTCTCCACCACAAATTCAGTAGCTTAAATCTCTTCCGCAGCAGACATGGGCAAAAGTACAAAACTTCCACATAAAATGACTGAATCCTGGGTCCAAATCTGACTGGGCAGACCAGAGTGAAGCAGGCCCAGGCAATACCTTTTCTCAACATCAAAATAGGAAAATAGCACCACATTTGCAATTAAAAAAAAGAAAAAAAAAAGCAACAAAGCACAAGATTAAGCAGCAAATGGCTGCTGCTGCGTTATGTCAGTGGAAATACTGACATGTCTACAGGCTCACAGATGAGTTCATGGAAGAGGAGAGCCTCAGCAGGCAAAGAGACATCCTCCCACGTAAAACGTTTTGCAGGAAAAGGTTGCCTATCCGAGCATAAAAGATAAGCCCTCTGTGGCATATCCTGATGATATGCACTCCTATGACATTCTGAATGTTCTGATTTTAAGTTACCATAAGAAATCAAGAGATCTTCTTTCACAAGCTTTATACAATTTCAAGCTATATGGACATTCTAAATACCAGCTTCTATGCTGACACAAAGCACAAGCCACAAGACTTAGTTCCAGGCTGTCAACACTTACACAGAGCTGTCTCTATTTGAGTTGACTGTCTCAACCTTGGTACAGTCAGTGGTGATTGATTCAGTATCCAAGTGAGGCCAAGTGAGATGGAGGGGATGGCGCTGACTGAGGGCAGGGACTGGAGCAGCACAAAGGCGCCGTGAGGCGGCCGCAGTCAGTCTGGCCACAGCACAGACAGGTGGCCCTGCTTTGGGTTTGGCAGTGTGGAG
>NW_024962275.1:8823865-8840336 GCF_019238085.1 Lagopus leucura | reverse complement strand
TTCCTGGGCTTCATCAGAGGAGGGGTGGCCAGCAGGGACGGGGAGGTTATTGTCTCTGCTGTGCCCTCATGAAGCCACGTCTGGAGAACTGCATCCAGGTCTAGGGCCCTCAGTACAGGAGAGGTTGGAGCTGTTAAAGAGGGTCCAGAGGAGGGCACGAAGATGGTTAGAGAGCTGGAGCACCCCCCTATGAAGACAGGCAGAGGCAGCTGGGCTTGTTCAGCCTGGAGAAGAGAAGGCTGTGGGCAGACCTGATTGCTGTCTTCCAGTATTTAAACAGGAGGTGAGCAACTTTTCACAAGGGTAGACAGTGATGGGACAAGGGGGAATGGTTCTAAGCTCAAGGAGGGAAGTTTTAAACTGGATGTCAGAGGGAAGTTCTGTGCAGAGAGAGAGCTGAGGTGCTGGAACAGCTGCTGGAACACGGCCCAGAGAGGCTGTGGATGCTTTGTCCCTGGAGGTGTTCGAGGCCAGGTTGGATGGGGCCCTGGCAATCTGGTCTAGCTCCAGATCTGGAGGTTTGTGGCTGCTGTGCCTGTGGCAGAGGAGTGGAACTAGACGGCCCTTGCGGTCCCTTTCATCCCAAGCCATTCTGTGATTCTGTGCAAGTCTGAAAATCCATCGTGATGTTATGTCTGGTAGATGTTACTTGTTCCATTACAAAGAACGTGTTTTGTTTTGTTTTTTCCCTTTACTCTTAGGTGGAACATATTGGGTATTCAAGGAGCCTTCCTTAGCCTCTCTGTGAAGCCAATTTACTTCTCTAGCATCATCTTTGAGAGTTTATATCATGGGGATCACCTATCCAGAGCCGCATAGCAGAGGACAGCAGACGTAGAAGATCTACCACCTCTTTATACACTCAGCAGACCTTTACTGAGTGGCAAGTATCCAATGGAGAGAGCCGTACTGGTAACTAAGTCTGTTCCAGTAGCATTGTGATTCTGCAGTTCTCACAGCCTTGGAAATACGTCTTGTGAGTCAACTGGTTTCTGGTCACAGCACAGAAGATACGGTGTAAACCCAGTAGGGATACACAGACAGAGATTCCATAGCAAGAACCGGTGGTGAGTTAAAAGATGCCCAAAAAGCCACAGGATGAACTGAAGGCACTTTGGCGTCACTGCCATCTGCAGTGTGCCTTAGCAGCAGGTGAGGCAAGTGGAAGGCCCTGGCTTCATGAAAGCTCTTGTTGTCTATGGACAGTGCGTTAGCTCTCACTTTCACTTCTCTTACCATTGCAGGTAGTTATTGAACAGCTACGTCATTTATCAGTTTTCCAAGATGAAAATATTTGGCTCACAATCTTTAGGCCAATGCCCAACTAAAAGTGGATGAAGAGACGATCTCAGGTGTCACTGACTGTATTTTATTTCGTTGCCCATCTCTGTTGGTTGCAGAATTAGCTTTAGTTAGCATGGCACCCAACTTGTTTGCATGACCTAGCTGTCACAGTATGTTCATTTCACTTCATAGTTAATGCACAGATGCTGTATTTAGAGCCTGCTGGAATGTGCCTGAGAAATATTTTTATACCTTTTTAAGTATTAGCTGACAGACAGCTGAACAGCCAACCCTGGCAAGTAACCAGCAGCTGCCATTGAAACTTCAAGCATTATTCTTTAGCACCACTCAGATTCTAGACTCTAGTGGGGCTGAGAGTATTTGAAGTAATTTAATAAAGTAATGATTTAAACAATTTGAAAGGAAAGTTCTGAAGTGTCTGAAAGAAAATCTAGAAAAGCTAATTACAGTAATGTTGTGCAAGCTTTAAAACTGAAATCTCTTATACTTGCTGTCATTGCGTGCATTGCGTTGTTCTGTAGAGCCAGGCTTCTGTCACGTCTGTTTGTTTTCCATGGAGAAAAAGAAAAAAGAAAAGATCAGTATTTTAAAACATGTTTAAAGTTTGACATGGATTTCAAAAATGAACGTAGGGAGCTTGTCATGTGTTTATTTCATAAGGATTTCCTGAACTGGAATGTACTGTAATGTTAAGTGACGTGTATACCTTTAGAGTAGCAAGCAGGTAATAGAGACAGTGTGCACGGTTCCAAACATTCTATTGCTGTACTGACCTAACAGCTGATGTGTGCAGTGTTGCTGGTATCTGATCAGCAGTCTGGGAACTTTAAGCAATTCTTCAAGCAGGGCACCTCGGCTTTGTACAACCCTTTTGTTCTGAAGTAGTGTCATCATCTGTCTGTTGTGACACAGCATCCTCTGTTTGAACGGCTCAGCCAGAGCTGCCTGGGCAGCAGAGAGAGTTCAGAAGTGTTGAACCTCAACTCTCAGCTGTTGAGCTTCATGAAAATGCATGCCTCAGCATGCGCAGGAAGCTTGCTGGAGAGGAGACGCTCACAAGAATTGGTCTGATGGATTTCCTTGCACTGGAATAGTCTTGAAAGCTAGCTTTCTGATCTGTGATGTTGGATTCAAGTGGGGCCTACGTGTAGCTACACATCTCCTGTTTGACTCACTTATTTCACAGTGTACTCTTATATGGAAATAAGCACTGCAGGAGTAGCTCTCCCAAATTCCAATCTCTCCCTTATTTCCAATTTCCCCCTTAATTGTGGAATCATGACTTCTTTTGAACAAAGGAGTTGACTAAAATAGAAGTAGCTGTTCAGTTATGGCATTCTGTCTCCCCACTGTCTCGCAGCTGGTTTAGCTGAGAAAACACTCTAAGAGCTGTTTTTTAATCTCTTACGAGACGACTTTTGTGTCTGCAGGGACGGTTGCGTTAAGATGAAGTTGCCTGCTGTACGGGCAAAAATAATCCTTTCATCAAATGTTTGTTCTCTCTTCATAGGAGATTTTCTACTTACACATTCTTTCCCCATCAAGTTAATTGGAAGCATGCATATCAGAGCAGCAGTTTTTCAGCTGAGAGTGCAAGAAATCCTTATGTTGGCAGAAAATTCCTCATGTGTATTACCAGTTATTTATCTGTAGTTAATTTCATCTGCCTTGAGGAGAAGCTCCAGCCTGTGAACGTACCCACACTCTTTTGCACGCGGTCTAGATGCAAAAACTCAGTTCGTTTTTTGTGTTCAACAAGATGTTGACCACCATGGAAGGAATTTTACCTGACACAGGTAAAGCTTTTTGTCTCCCAGGGAAGCCCAAGACCTTCTTGGCAGGGCTGCTGTCGAGGAGTTCTCCCACCATTTGGCAGTTGTGCTCTGGAATCCTGCCTTCAGGCATGAAAGCCAGGGAAGCATTGCTGGTGAAGACAGAGGCACAGAAGCCGTGAGGCACATCAGCCCTCTCTGCTCCTGTGCTTATCAACACAACAGTAGGCCCGCACCACCCCTGTCTACTCTTTTACTTGTAAGGAAACTCTGCCAGCTGGAGCCTTCACACTCCTCTGCAAGTATCAGGTCCATGTCAGGTGAAAGCAGCCAAAGCTGACCCTGACTATCACAGCCCTGACCAGCTCCCTGTCGGCCAGTATGAGACCCAGCTGAGCATCACCTGTGTTTCCCCCAGCAGCTGTGTGAAGAAGTTGGCTGAACTTGGTGGCCTGTTGTTCTGCTTGGCCAGAGAATGCCAGGGCAATTGCAGCTCCCACAGGCAGCTGCTCATTGATCTGCAGACACCTCAGATTGCTGACAAAAGACTTCTGCCTGCTCTCCTTGATCAAGCAGTTGGGAAGCAGCCTGATCAAGACCACGCAACAGTTCGTGATGTTATCCTGTAATAGCTCAAGTGACCAAAATTAGAGAATCTTTTTCATGATGTACTGCATGTGAGTCATAGGCTCTTTCACATCTGGACACTTAAGGATACAGTTTGCAAAGGAATCCCTCGTTTTATCTCCATCTATCACTAGCTGTATCCAATAAAGTCCTGCAAGAAGACACAAAAGTTGGGACAAGCTTGCTGACAACTGCTGAGGACACGCGGGAATGTCCATGACACAACAGCCACCGCAGTCAAGGAAGATCTAGAAAATACAGGTGATGAAGCAGAAGAGAAAGAAATAAGCTTAGTCATGCTCCTGTGGCACACGACTCAGTTTGTTCAATTTGTTCGGCTAAATCCCTTTGTAGGCTGCCCCCATTATGCACAGCAGGGACAGCCTCAGCTGTCCCAGATGTGGGTATCTACTGACAGTGCAGGTGTTGTTGGACAAAGGAACGTCCTTCCACACTCTGAGAGTAACAGCCTACATTTCACCAGATATTTGCATCTGAACAGCTCCTTCCTATCCTTAATCTCCACATGTGAGCATTAGTGGCTCACTAATTAGCAGTAGTGAGGTACCTCACAGGGAGGTGTCTATGTTGTGGACATCTGATCTGAGGCAAGAGGAACTGAGGGGGGTACTGGGAAGGGGGGAGAGGATCAGAACGGGGAATAAGGAGGGGAGGGATGAGGTGAGGGTGGGGAAGGGACCCTGAGGGTAAAAATGGAGAACTGGGGGAGAGACGGGGGGGGGGTCGAAAAGGAATGGGGGAACTGGAGTTGGGGGGGGGCTCTAAAGGTCAGTGTTGGGGAGGATCGTGGGGAGAGTGTGACCCTGGGGGTCAGAAAGAGGGACTGGCCGAACCGTGGAGGGGAACGAGGCAGCGATGTACCCTGGATTGGGGGCGGGATGACACAGCGCATCTCCCCACACCGAGCACAGGCCCTGAGCACCACAGAGGCCCCACGGGGCCAACGCAGAGCGGCCCCCGCCCTGGTGCCCCCCCAAACACCCACTTGTAGAAGCTGAAACTGAGGCGGCGCTCGGAGCCCGGGGCTGCCCTGCGGCGTTGAGGCAGCGCGCGGCCCCGCACCGCTTCCGCATGGCTGTCTCGGTCTCGCGGCGCAGGGTGATGATGTCACAGCCTGCAGATAGCTGGCTGTGGTGGTTGGTGACGTTCACAGCACAAGATGTGAGGGCCTTATATAGGAGCTGAGGAGGCATGAGAGGGTCGGCACCCTCCAGTTCCTGGGAGGTCCCAAATGTCCTTGGGCAACGGAGGGGGTGGCAGTGGATGTGGGGGGCTGGGAGCAGCAGGCTTTGCCTGAGCTAAGGATTGGAGTAGCTCAGTTCCCGATGAGAGCACATCACATCCATTCCTACTGTCCTGCTTTCTTTCTAAAGGAACTCAACAAGAAACTAAGCAGGATGCACTGCAGGAAGGCAGCCGTCCCACACTGCTGGTCTCGGACATTGGAACGCAGGCAGCACCAACAACTGACATGCCAGGTAATTTCTGTGCTGCGCTCAGCCAGCATCATTCACCAGAGTCACTGTGTGCCTGCAGGCTCTTGCTGCCTGCCCTTGCACACCAGCTCAGCAGCCAAACCAGCGCGTGGGCACAGAGCACGTGTAAAAGAAGCCAGGGATGGCTCTGAAAATGGCTGACCTCAGTGGGGTGTGGAGAGTTGTTCCAGCGGCGTGCCAGAGAAAGTACTTGCAGACCTGTGTGACGCTGCTCAGCTCCCCTTGGGATCAGCTGCTCAGGGGGGTCCTGTGTGGTAGGAACCTGCTGGAGTGTTTCTCCCCTGGGCTGGCTCCAGCTGTGCCCTGCGCTGGCTGGAGCCCGACCTCCAGCGTGCAGGGTGTCCTGTGGGACATGCACAGTGGGGAAAGTGTGAGGGATTCTGCTCTGCAATGTCCCCACAGACAAAGCCCAGATCCCAGGGCACAGCCTCGGCCCAGAGGGTTGTGCCTGTGCAGCCTCTCCCCACCCAGCGAGAGGTGGAAGCCCTGGTGCTTAGGCACAGAGACAGAGGCACCGCTAATGAAAATCTCTTGGGTCCGTGGAGCACACTGGGAGATCATCTGCAGCGCAGGTGAAGGGACCGTGGGACATTGTCTCGTTTCTTCCAGGCATGAATGCGGGAAAAGCACAGAGGCTGCTGTTCACAAATCTGTGTGGAAGCACCACGTCGCAGCCATGGTGCTGTTCTCAGCTGTGCTGCTGTCTGCGCTGCTGCTGGCCTGTGGTGCTGTGGTATGGATGTGCCAAAAATACCCGTGGGTTGGCTTTTCCCCAAAACACCCCATTGCTGCATTTGGCAATGAAGCATCTGTAGTGCCAGCATCCTGGACGGCCAGATCAGCTGCTGGCAGTGCACTGCCAGGCCTAACAGCTCAGATTTATCTGAAGATGAAATTGCTAACCGGAGATATGGATTGTTGTACCAGGAAATGGAGGCTGATAAAGCAGAGGTACCTACCCCAGCGTATAGCCTAGTCTAGACAAAGAGTTCCTTAGGTCAAGCATAACCTTGTCGTTTAAAGCCAACTCATCTGTGTGTTTCCCGCTACCCCTCCTAAGCCCTTGCAATTGTTCTTTGAAAAATTGTCACGCAGCTGTTTGTAGTGTGGTGCCCTTCAGCCGTGTAATGAAGCAGGCTGGCAGAAATGCATTTCAGGAAGGTGAATGAAGCTTCACGCTGTGAAGGCATGCGGTGTCTCACAGCTTTTGTACTTTGTATGTATAATTTAAAATGCATCTCCAGTTTTTTCTTTTTATAAAAATACTGAAGTCACTGCGCTTTTTTTATTCATTTTAGTGTTCTCTTTAAGCCTGTGAAATCTTTTATTGAATAGCACTGTTATCAAGTATCTTTCTGCCTTGCCCTTCCTTTTGTTATTTCTTTTGTTTTATGTCTGGCCTATTTTGATTTTGCAAATAGAAATCTTTTATCCGTGTTCTCATTTAGTAACAAGTGATGACTTGTTCTGATCTTCACTTCTACTTGGGCATCCAGCACGGCATTTAATGGATTTGCACAGGTTAGAAACAAGCAAGTTTTGAGAGGTTTTTCCTGTTTTGCTGGGAAGAGATTAAGACTGGTTGCACAGTTTTGAAACTCTGCTCTGCAGACCAGCTGCACAATAATGTCTTGCTGACACAAATCCTGAACTTGTCTGCCCTCAGAAAGCCTTCCTGGATGCTCCTAGAAGGTTGCTGATATTCTTGGCACTCTTGGCCTATCTGAATTTAATTGGAAAACTCCCACTAGCTTAGCAGGACTGTCTTCTTATTTTCCATATGAAAGAACTGGATTAGTACTTTTCTTGCTGTCTTTTTTTGGATTTTTCTAACAATCTCAAAAGCCTGTGAAGCACGGCTTCCTCACAGCTTTCACACCTGTTCAGTGCCTCTGTGTATTTATGCATTTATACATGAAATGAGCTTTATTTGTTTCTGCAATGTTGTTTTCACCTAACACATGTTTTAGTCTGGGAGTTAAATCTGAGTTGTTTATTTACTGCTGTGATAATGCTGAGGATCTGCATGAGGCACTGCAGCAGTTCAGTGCACGCTTACGCTCTCAAACCCCAGGGCCCCCATCCCAAGTGATAATGCAGGTAATCTGGGGCCTTCTTAAATTCTAGCAGCCTTTCAGAGGCTGGCTTACCCACAGCATGCTCTGCACACTGCTTTTTAGATATGCACACAAAAAAGCTGCAAGGCTGAAAACGAGTCTTTCAGTGCTTATTAATTTTGCTCCAGGCCTTTTACATTAGTAAAGTATTCAGAAGGAAGGGCCAAAATACAAAGCTGCCACCACTTTCTCTAAGGGAAAGTGTTCACCTGGGGGTGAAATAAAAATTTGATCCTTCCCACCCTCACAGGAACAAACAAAAGCATTTTCCAAATGAATTGTTTCTGAATAAGATGTTGGAAAATTTGTTCTCAGCTTCTGTGCCTTATGAATGCATGCGAAGCTTCACCTCTCTAATTCCTTAGCAGTGTGTGCTGTGCAAATAAAAGCCCAGAGTCCAGAGGATGTGTAAGGAGCTCTGAGCTCTGCGCTCCCTGTGCAGTGCAGTCTGGCAAAATAAACTTCTGGCATTCGCTGTTCAGAAGTGCAGTGTGCCTGAAGCGAAGTCCTTGCAATTCACTTCTATTCAGTGAAGGATTCTTCACCTGTTTGAACAACTTGAAACATTTTAGAGTCGTGGCACACTCTTGAAAAAGGAAGGTCTTTAATATTAATATTCATGCCTATTTAGGTTATCGATTTTCCATCCAAGCTCAGCTATTGATGGTTATGCCTGAGTAAACCATAAAAAATCAGGTCTTTACTGGATACATCCCATGACAAATATTGTTGCTGCGTTGTTTTTATTTTCTATAGGTAGGATACCACCGCATTTACAGTGCAATCAAATGAGAATGTGACAGAGACTCTGGTAAGTGGTGGATTTTGCTTCTTTTCTAAATGGTGTGTAAAAAAAAAAGGGTACTGTTTTTTGCTTTGTACAAAAATATTTGCTCCTTTGTACAAAAACATGGGTGTTTTCCATCCTCTAATTCATTAAATCTTGACCTGAAAGAATAGGTGGGTTATAGCATTGCAGCTGTAAATCTTTACTTTCTGAAAGTCTTTCACTAGGATAGCACTGCAAAAAAGGAAAAACAGGATGCCTAGATACTGATAATTTTTGAAGGTACAGTTTACTTATTTATTGCACTTAAGAAAAGCAAGAATGAGTGCTTTGGTGCAATGGACAGCAAGGAAGTGCTCACATGTGCTGTCGGTACACATACCTCTCATATCACTGCAGCTTTATCTATCTTCCATTTTTTAGTAGGTAGCATCTTTTAAGGGGGGGAATACTGTTGAAAGCGATCATACTTTGGTGGTTTCTGGGTTCCTCTTGCTGCCCCCAGTTAGCCTGAATGAAGGATATGGAGTGGCAGCATTGCTGGTTGAACGCTGCTGTTACTGAGAGCAAAAGAGTGATTCTGTTTGTTGATGTACCTTTGGTCACTGAGCACCGTGAGAGCATTCTGAGTATTTGTGTTTGTAGTTCAGATGGCAAGTAGCCTAAAGACTGCTTGTGCACAAGTGACTCAGAGCACATCAGTGCAATCTGCATTGTAACAAACACATTACCTCTGATTTTAAGCCTGAAAGTTCCTTCCAGTGTTAAGCCCCAGGAAACTCATTAGCCATCTGACCTGGGACAAATCTGCCTTTTGTTTCTCATTACAGTCATGTTTTTTCTTTGTGAAAGTCCTTGGAACTGGTATTATCACACAGGACAGACTTCTGCACAGCGTGGTTTCTTTATTCTTTGCCAAATCCTGAAGGTGGTGCTTGGGCAGATTTCTCTATACCTCATTAAAAACAAGCCTGCTAAAGGAATAGATGAGGAAGGAATGGAAAGGACACGTTTTGGTGTGGTTGTGGGTTTTTCTGTTTGGTTTTGTTTTGTTGTTGTTTTCTGAAAAATGTCAGGGAGCAGATTTTCGTATTTTGAAGAATTTCAGAGATGTCTCTTCATTACAGAAGGCCTTCTGAGCAGCTGCATCTTATCAACTGCAAAGCAGCTGGATAGCTTTTGGGGTTCATGTTATGCTGAGCAATGTGTTCATGGCAAATCGATCTACTGGGGTTATTTAGTCTGGCTGAGTGATGGAATATGCTGAGCACAGCTTGCAGCTCTCTCCTTTAGCTGTGTGTGTTTGCAAGGCTTTGTCCCCAGCAGAAATAGCACTTTTGCTGGGAGCTGTTTTGCTGCAGGACCAAACATCGTGCAGGACTGGTGATGTTTACCAGATACGCTTCCTAAAGAATAAGCATAGGCCAGAATTTTAGAGGGTAAGCATTGCAGAAGAAGCGTGGCCGATAAACGGAAGCTTTGCAGGTGATTGAGGTCTCAGGATGCAATAAGCATTAAAAGAAACTAGGGATGACTTTTTTTTCACTCAGAAGGTGGTGAGGTACTGGAACAGGCTGCCTGGAGAAGCTCTGGGTGCCTCTGGTCCTGATCATCCTGATCTAATGGGTGGCCCATAGCAGGGGGATTAGAACTGAATGGTCTTTAGGTCCCTTCCAATTCAAGCCATTCTATGATTCTATGATGTTCAGTGTCAGAATTCATGCAGTTAGTACTTGCCTATGTGAAAACAGAGTCTGCAACATGTTTCTTACCTTCAACAGAGAAGGGATCTTTTTGTCTGAGAACCAGTGGAATTAGGGGGATAGGGGATAATTTTAAAAAATCCTGTTTGAAATCATAATTTGGGACTCTCCTCACTTTGCCCTCACTTTCTAGAGCATTTCTGAGCAAACTGGGTACTTCTCCCCCATTTCTGCTGCTGCTTTCAATAACTCAGGAAGCCAGCACTCTCTGTCCTTGCAAGGGAGGGATGTAGGGCTGACTCAGTTTCTGTACAGGACGCTGAGAATGAAGATGCTCTGTAGATGATCATTAGTAATGTAAGGCTGTCCTCTTCCTGGCAAAGCCATTGGCACTGAGTCTGCTAGGAGTGCAGCAGCACTGCAGTGCCAGGCAGAGCTCCCATTCCCTTCTTCCCTCCCTACCATCATGAGCTCCTCAACAAATTTTTCACTGTTTCCTTAGAAATCAGTAAAACAAAAGCCTGAGGCTGAAGAAGCTCCACCTGGGGAAGTCAAGGTGGAGGAAACCCCTGCTGCTGCTGCTGTGGGAAAGGAGGCCATCCCTGCTGAGCCAGATGAGCCAACAGAGCAGGCTGCAGTGAGTGATCTGTCCCCCGTGTCCATCTCCTGTTTCTGTACCAACTTGCCATTGCCATCAGACTTTTATGAGGCAATGGAAATATTTGTTTACCTCTCCTGTTAAAAAAAAAAAAAAAAGAGCAACATGCTGTAGCAAGCATGCATGCTTTGCTAGAGTAAAAATAATTATATTTTGAAGTTCATTGAAGCTCGTGGGATTTTTTTCTGTTCAAGACCCTCTACAGTCTGTTTTAAAATTAATGTAGAAATCAGGTCTTCCCAGCATGGTTTGGCAGCTTGAAAGAAGAATTAATCCTGTATGTATAAAAGAAAAGGTGATGTCACACTGCAGTTTTAGCAGGATGAAGCTGTGAGGGGTTTGCATGGTAACACTGCTGTCAGCAGCTGCCTTGCCCTGGCATCTGGGCAGGTCTGGGTCTTATGAGGTGACTGCAGGAAGATGAGCTTAGAAAACACGAGTGAAGTGAAGTTTGGATTAACTCAGCATCCTTTTATTAAACAAGATAACATGCAAGCATTTCAGATGAAACGTGCAGGAATTTTGGTGTGGCAGGTGTGTGGAGGCAGTGAGCTGGAGGCTGAGCACTGAGGTCTGATCACAAGTGCTGAAGATGGCGATCTGCTCTACCTGCACTCACACAGATCTGCATGACTTGTCTTCACCCTTACAGGGCTTTTGAAAACTCTGACATATGTATGTTTGCAGAGCAGCCTCAACATTTATTAGCGAAAGAGATTTCTATAAGGGGGCTTAGATTTACTTTTCCTCTGAAAAGCATTTTTAGAAATATTCTGCAATCTGCAGGAAGCCAAGGCTGAGCAGAAGAGAAAAGCACTTCCAAGTCTTCCAAACGAGACATGAATTACAGCCATCTTGACTGTTTGTTGACCTAAACTGGACCTGAACCTCTTGATGCAGGCTGAGCAATAGCCAGAACTGAATCCAAGCTCAAGCAGAAGGGATGTTGCTGAATCCCAAAATGCTACAGTAGAATTGGAAACCAGCAGGAGCACAACTGTCCCACAGAGTTTAGGAAATTGTACGTTTTTTCCTCTTCCAAACCTGGAACTCGTGCAGTTTTGCAGCTTCTGTAAGAAAGGACCTTGTGTTAGATCCCATCTGTGCTGTAAGAAGTATTGTTTGGGGTGGAGAGCATCACTGTTCAGAGCAATTGATCCCTTGGGCATCTTCATGGGTGCCAGATTTAGAGCCACTGACAATGTCTGCTGTTTTAAATGTCAGGCACCCACTGCATGTGCAGCTGAGTGTGGACGTGGAGGAAAGTGATTCTGCAAAACCTGGTGAGCTTTGTGACCCACCTCTTTGAACAATCCCCTGCCGTGTGTTTCAGCCCAACGTGTGTGGAAGAAGTGTTCCACAAAGTTTTCCTGCAAACTGGTGAGTTGCAGGGGCAGCAGCAGGTTATGATGGGAACATTCTGAGTCTTGGGTGGGAGAAATGTGAGGTAGCTGGAAAACTGTAAGGTCAGCAATGTTCTGGGCCGTTGCTTAATAAAAACATTCATCCAGTATGGTGCTATTATGAGAATACTGATAGCAAAGGTACATAAAATTGACACTAGCTCTTCCAGTGTGGTGATCATTATGTAATTAACAGGCTTTATTTCTCGTGGTTTTTTGCTGTTTTTGTTCTGTTGTTATCTTATAGCTACCTTTATTTCAGATATATAGCAGCGAGAATCTTTCCACTCCCTGTGTGCTGTCCCATTTAGTTCCCACCATTCATTTCATCGCATCCCATACATGCCATTCTTCCACTGAGCTTGATTAATGCCAATTTCCCTGCAGTCATTCCCTCAGCATGAGTAAGATGGTGACCATATTTCCTCTTTGTACAGGAGAGTATCAGGGCAGGGGATAAGGAGACAACTGGAATTGCTGAGGAAGAGAGCGAGGTACGTATGAGCAGCCTCAGGAATGTGGTTGTGCTTTAATATCTTCAAGAGGAGCGTGGCAAAAATATATATATGTCATCTGCATGTAATCAATGTGCAGACAATACAATGTGACTGTGACCCAGCTGTGGTACCAGAACATTTCTCATTCAATGCAAGACCTACCTTAGAAACTGCCTGTTGCAGCAGTACAGCCTTTGAAATGAAACTTTCCTCTGTTCCAAACTAGGTGCCCTTGTAAAGTAACTTTTATCTGATCAGTTTAACCTGCTTAGAGGAGCAGTATTACTGAATGCAGAAGAGATGCTGTCAGGGATCAGGCTGTTTGCTAAGCTGATATCCTGGCTCCAGTGGAGGACTGTCCTTCTGAGGCAACTTTCATAACCAGTTCTTCAGTGTTACTCCAAAAGCCTTCCAAGACTTTGCAAGCAGTTGGTGTGCTCACTAAAGCATGATAATTAGTTCTTGATCTTATATGAGACGCCTGAGCTGTAATTATAACTAACTGTCCTAAAAATTACCCAGTCCTTTTCTAAATCAAGCCGTGGAGCAAGATCTTCAGCTCTGGAAAATGGGGAGAGCTCAGTGAGCTCCTCCCAGACCCCCAGCTGCAGACTCGGCTGCTCTCCTCCTCTTCATGGCCTCATTCTTGCTGCTGCTGAATCTGGGCATTGCACTGAGCTGACAGTTATGTTAGAGGATAATGCAGCCAGCTGCAGCCTGCGTGAAGAAGCATTCACTTTTACTGCAACTCAAAGCCACGTGGCTCTGTTATCACAGCCTTCATTACATTGGATGGCCCTTGTTTTTTGTCCTGTGTGGCTGTGCAGATTTCAGTAACACTTCCGCAGATAGCTGGCTTAGGATACTCTTAGTCTGTGCATTGGTATGGAGAACAGGTTTGTAGAGTTGGTTCTCAAAAGAAGACAGGAAATACCTGCAAGTACGTGGCCCATTGCAGCTAGGTGTGGGATTCTTGGTCTGATTTCAGTGGAATTGAGTCTCCCTCTTTTTAGTTTAGTTTTGTGGGTTTTTTTCTTTATCAAAGACATTTGATACTAATAGTGAGATTCATTCAGCACTAGCACACATGCTTTTGTAAAAGCCATTTTTTAATTATCTATCTTGCTTTGGTTCTGTATTCTAAGGCACGGGAAATACCCAGTTCTGCATATGTGAGTCTGCTGTGCCTTCAGTGAGTTACAGCTACAGCTATTGAGAGCATCACCCTTTCAGTGCTGACTGTGAGCCGACTCATGTAAATCAAAATTCTCCTCCACCGTAAAAGAAAATTGGCTATACAAATGCAGTAAATAGAAAATAAATGTTGATCCTAATCACAGCAGGCAGCAAGATCAGTGTGTGCAGCATGCTGTTAGAAGCACATGTGATGAAATCAATCTGAGAGGCATTCTGTTCCTCTCCTTTCATACTGGTCTCTTCCAAGGCTTTTATATCCACCATTTATTTGAATAAATATGGGTCAAGACTGCTAAATTGGTAATACTCTGTGAGACAGGTTTGCATGCCTTACAAGTCACAGGAGAAGATGTCAACATCTGTCCATATCTTTTGATAATGCTTCTGTTTGTGGCAGAGCATCCTTCCCTAGCAGAATTTTCAGTTCAAGCTAAAACTTCTCCAGTGGTTTCTGCAAAACACTGGAGTATTTCCTGCTTTCAAGGGCTGCAGAAGAATTTATTCACCACATCAGTTGATGTCAGCCACTAGGGGTAGATAGAGCTGAAAAACAATGACTGAAGAATGATCGTGAACAAATGCAGGCAGTTCAAGTTGAGCTCAGAGAGCTGCATTAGTCTCATTCCTGGGTGGAAAATCAAACTGAGGAAACAGAGCATCAGTCTGTGAACTGAATTTCTGCTAAACTCAGCGTGACACTGGTACTTAGAAAATAGCTTTTCTTTAGTGTTAAAAACTTCCTGAAGCCAATTGAATTGACAGAATGTGGTTTTTATATTGACCTCCACCATTCTTTAAAATCGGCCTAGCTATAGGCTAACGTTTTCTGATACCTGATGACATGATCATCCAATTTTCAGTTCAGTTGGAGGTTAGGTGGGATGAAGGCCATCCAATGTGCTCACAGTCTCACAACACCATGGCAGAACAGAGAAAACAGTCTGTGCAAAATCAGAGTATGCTGTGTAACAAATCACCACTTCTTTCAGCCGCATGACTCTAAAACTTCTCCGGGCCTGGAGTCTGCAGAAAGGAATGGGAGAGAGCTGACCCTGAAGATGCTCTGTCTTTTCTCTTTCAGGAGGCTGCTTGACAGGCATTAAGGAATCTGAGTGCCTTCAGCACAGAGATGGAAATGGTTGTAAAGGACTTTTCCCAGAGAACTTCACACGCCACGGAACAGTTCTTCTCACAGGCACACGAATGTGGTTTGAAGCTCAGTCAGTGGGTTCTTCACCTCCTTGAAACACAGGAGCCCCCTTTTTTTGTAGTTCAGGCTGTTAATGGTTTACAGATTGGTGCCAGACAAAGCTTGTTGGGCATATCAAAATGAGCATGAGTGCAAGCAGTTAAGCTAGCCATTTCTGAAGCAGTGCGTGGAAAAAAAAAAAAAAACACCAAATACAAACAGAAATGTCCTCATTTGTTCACATGCACGTGGCAACAGGTTTGTTTGTGCTGTGCCAGACCTGTGGTGATCCTGTGTTTGGTCCTTTCCCATGAAATCCAAAATTAGCCTCCTTGATACCAAAACCTGAACTTCTCTGCACTGTGTTGTATTGAGTTGCACTGCAGAAAACTTAATTAGTAATCCTGTAGTAATGAGGTCAAACTACTACAAGTTTCACGTGTTTAAAAAATATAATTAACTGCTGCAGAGTCAGCCCAAATGCTGTTGAGTTAAGGCACAGAGCTTCACAGGCAGCCCGGATGCTGTTGAATTATGGCACAGAGCTTCAGAATTAATTTAAATCCTTATCTTGTATAAGGTCTGCTGGTGGTGGCTTCAGAAGGACCTTTCCTAGTGTGATCTTCTTGGCTCTCAACTGCTTCTTCTCTGCGGCTGTTAATTCACTCCTCGGTGTGTGTGACTGCCCTGATGCTGTGTGGGGATGCAGGAGGTGCGGACGCGGCGCTGTGCGCAGAGGCACCAGCTGTCGGTGCGGCCAAAGCACTGCTTGCACCTGACAAGGTTCCGTAGCTGCCTTGGGAGCAGCGACAGCAAGCAGAGCGGTGCTGGAAGGATTTGCTGCAGCAGGGCTCGCAGGGCCCGGAAGCCCCGAAGTCCACGGCCAGCGGCTGTTCCAGGAGCGTGAAGTGAGGCTGCGGATGGAGCTGCAGAATCCCCAGTGCCAACGGGATGGGGACAGCTGTGCGAGGACGTCACCCTGAGGGCAGGAGGACTGGAGGCAGCAGCAGAGCTCCCCACAGCTGGAGCACTTCCAGACGGGACGCCGGGATTTGCATTCAAGGGTTTGTCCTTGCTTACTGCTGCTGCTGTTGGCTGGAGAGCCTGCAGTGAGGAAATGGATAGGAAGGCTGAGGATGGGAGCACCTGCCATACTGAAACACTGCTGCATTTCAGTGCTGCAGAAGAACACTTACCAACGCCTGTTTAATCGCTGGTTCCTTACGCAGAAACTTGCTTGGGAACCCAGTGCTTGGGGCTTACTGTCCTCCCAGTCCAAGAGAAGGTAATTAATGGTGGAGTGACCGCTTTCTCTCTCCAAAGTAGCTGAAAAAGTTCCAAATACATCCATGAAAACTACATTCCAGCACAGGCAAGCATCTTTCAATCCACACTTAAAGCAAAAACCCACGTGTGCCGACCAACTGAACATAACCGAGAAACTGAACCAAACGCTGGCCATGAGCAATGGCAGCTTTAAACAAAACGCTCTCAGGCTGCTGTCTGCAAACACCCTAGAAGCAGGAATCTGTTGACTGACGGGCAAAAAGTAATTGCCATCACCAAAACCCCTGGAGCTCTCATTCTCCTCTCCCTTGCTCTAGTTTGTTCCATGGCTCTATCTGTATCACTGCTTTGGCTCAGTCTGCTCTCTGAGTGCAGAACAATCATTTGTTTTTTTTCTTATTTGGGTCTTTTT
>NW_024962275.1:8685360-8823765 GCF_019238085.1 Lagopus leucura | reverse complement strand
CAAGAGTGATCTGACCTACTGCAAGGAAATTTCAGACTGGACAATTCAGGTCTTGCCCCACTTTATGAGCAGAAACTCCTGCTCTGGATAGTACATTTTGTACCTGCATCATTGGTGAGGCTTGTGCCACGCAGTTACCAGAAAGAGGCAGGGAGAATCATAGACCTGTTTGAGTCAGAAGGGACCTTTAAAGCCATCTGACCCAACTCCCCTGCAGTGAACAGGGACACCTATGGCCACATCAGGTTGCTCAGTTATGGCAAAGCCTTCAGGCCAGCAGCTCCTGCTGTTTTCTACTTGCTGCACAGAAAAGTGAACGTATGAGGGTGTTCTTACGTTCCCCTCGGGTTGGGCATTCATTGAGTCAAGAGCGGCCACCTGAAGCACAGGAACCACTGCTACCCTGAACGCGTTCACAGAAAGGTCAGTTGTTCCAAATACTTACATAGCATCCTGTGCTCTCCATTGCACTGCAGTTATAATAGGCCAGGCACAGCTCCTCAGGGGAGATCTCTGGAAAGCCTACAGGGAGGCAAACAATCAGCATGCTCCAAAGGGAATACAACACAAATACAAAATTGCCCCCTAGAGTTACACAAGAAACTGCCCTTGCTGCACCGCCTGGGACAAGTCAGTTCTACTTGGAGACACAGAAAGGACTCCTGGTGCAACTTCAGGGGTGTAAACACACCAAAGAAATACTGTAATCCAGTGCCCCTACCTGTTGCATCACAAGGCACGTCCTCACCTTACAATGCTTCCATTGAGGCACAGCAGTGTGGACAAGTATAGATATGCAGTCTGAACAGTAGCAGCACTCAGCAAGGCTGTATAATCGATATCAAGATGTTACAATCACAAAATAAACAAGAGAGTTAGGTGAAGTAGACTATGATAACAAAAGAGAATGAATGGAAGGCTTACCCTTATGCTGGGCTCACCACAAAACACCAGAAGAGGCAATCTCCAGCAGAGACCCTTCCCCACTGGCAGCCAGCTCTTCAATAGGTCTAGGAGGGGTGCAGCCTGGCTCCACCCCTTCCAGCAGCACAGGTGAATTGCCTTCACCTGTGCTCCTCTGGCTGACTCATGGCTCGCCTCAGGTGATCAATCAGAGGTTCAGGCCGTGACTTCAGCAGTTCCCAAAGGCTAAAAAATGGTACTGACCTGAAACATTAGGCTTGCCCTTCTCAGGAGAGTAACACGAAAGCATCCACTGTCCAGAAGATTCCCAGGCTGCTATGCGTTCCGCTGTCCAGTCAGTAGAAAACAGAACGTGACAGCAAAAGAAGAAATTACACAGTCAGAAGCCAAATGGCAAAAAGCAAAGTCAAACTCAAATAGCCAAAGCCGTGCCATTTAATTGCATAGGACACTGCTCAGAGGGAACAGCTGAAGAATGCTACAACCACCTTGAAAGACACAGCAGTTGCTCTGCTGGACACACAGATGTCTGACAAAGCGTTTTACCATATCATCGAACTGCAAGTAAACCACATCAGGTCTGTGAGAGAGACAAAACCCCCGTGCTTCCTATGGTTCCCCCCCACATCCCAGCTTCCATCCCCCGGAACGCATCCTCTCCATTATCCAGAGGAAGCCGGTAAGTACGTAAGCAGCTCATTGCGAGCGCTTCCCAGGGGACAGGGTCATCACTTACAGAAGTCTCTGCTGCTCATCTCAGTGGCCATCACCCGGGTCTGCACTGCTTAATGCAGAGCTCTCTCTGCGAGGACACCGCACCTTTCTTGCCTGCTGCTCCAACCCTGGAGGCACCAGAGCGTCCTCCTCCATTGCGGCTGCCACCCGAGGAGCTCTTTGTAAGCACAGGAGGCCGCACAACAGCTGCAGGAGCGCCCCGTCCTGGAACTTCTCCTCTGCACAGGAGCACGACTCGCTGGAGAAGGTTGATGGTTCTCCAGGGAACGTCTTCCTCCATCGCCTCCTGTGTGCTGGATCACGGGTGGCTGGTTAAGATTTGTGTTTCCCTGGGTAGCATCACCTGATCCGTCTACAGCTCCTTCCATGTGCTGGATCACAGGTAGCTGGCTAATGTTTCTAAGGTTTGTCTGACTAATGTCTCCCCATCCTCCTACAGCTCGTCTCTTGTACTTGAACACAGCTTCTCTCTTGTATTCGAACATGGCTCCTCTCTTGTACTTGAACATGGCTGCCCGCATAATGTATCTGTTTCTCAGGGTGGCAGCACCCCATCCTCCTACAGCTGCTTCCATTTGCTGCATCATGGAGGGCTGGCTAAGTAAGGTGGTAGTCTGGGTGCTGGTACCCCATGGTCCTGCAGTTCCTATCAGTTGCTGGAGCATTAGGAGCTGGCTGAGGAGTAAGCTTATCTGGTTTGTGGTAGCCCATCTTCCTCCATGTCCTGGACGGATGCTTAAAGGAGGTGGAAGCTCTGCAGCGCTGACACATGGCCCAGGAAACATTACTGTCATCAAAGCTGTGGTAATGTGCATCAACAGAAGTGGAATAGACAAAGGAAATGTGCTGTTACAGAGAGCCAGCTTTGGTTGATGCCGTATCTGTGAGTATCCTGTACAGTGCTTTTGTAGCTGTGTTACCGAGAGCAGAAGTCTTTTTTCCTACCTAAACTCATAAATGAATTTGAATTTGATTACAGACTGAAGGAGGAATTTGTGGTTTTTTTTTAAACAGCAGTATTAAAAATACACAGAGTTTGTATAATAGCAATCATCACTGAGATAGTGGGATAAATAGTTAGAATAAATAATAAATAAATAGTATAACAGTTGATCCTGTGTTGCTTTTTGTTCTACATGTACAGGATGTTTTTCAAATGAAGATTGGCATCTGATAGATTCCAGCAATGTCTGTTCCTTCTGTTCCTTTCTTTATTCAGACAATTAATCGCTCTCAGTCTGTCAGGCTTCCCCTGCCTCATTTCTGATCTTTGCCTCAGTGAGCAGCTTTCTACCTCAGAGTCTTTTGTAAGTATGCCTTGAATGCATTTGGTTGCTCTTGTAAGCTGAGTTGCGCTGCTTCTTGTGCATGCACGCAAATTACGACCAGATACCAGAATTCAGAACTGCTCACCCCAGTGCTGGAGGTTCTGTGCCTGACAAAGTCTCAAACATCCTGCTTTTCTTCTTACCATACAACACAGTGGTACAGTGAATTTGCAGGATTAGTGCCTCCCAGTCTATGCATGTATATTGAAGAAAAAATGGCTGGAACAGAGATGCAGTTTGGTTTATCCTTGGGGTTTATTCCAAGGCTGCGTGCTCTGAAATGCTGCTATGGTTTGAGTGTCGGAAGTGGTCGTGACCTTTCTGCTGGCATCAGTTCCTTCCCATGGAATAACTGCAGCTGACTGCAGTGTTGGTTTTGCTGTTCCATCCCCACGACAGATATTCTGAGAGTCTGTGTTTTTCTGTTCCTGTTATTACTTTTGGATCAGCCCGTGTGCAATTATGAAAAATTAAGGTTTATAATGGCTAGCTGAGTAAATTGGTGGCTGCTAAAGAGATCCACCACTCTAAAATAACAGTAGTTAGACACTGATAGCTGTCAAGGCCAATTTCAATACTGTGGCTGTGCTGGGTTATTTATTTATTTGAAGTTATCTTTCACTATCAGATTTCCTGAACACTCCAGGTGTGCCATTCCAGGCTTGATTTTGAACCTGCAAACTCTAGTATTCTGGAGCAACTCCATCCTGTGAGCGGATTTGTTTTCATGCTCCACTGTAAAACTGCTGTTAAGAATCGGTATTGCAAGAAATGATTTTGAGGTCCCTTCCAACCCGGGCCATTCTGTGATCCTGTGACTAGGAAAGGCGTTTCAACAGAGGTGTGATGATGGAAGGACTGGCACCACAGAGAGGTACTATAAAGGAAGGGAACATTGCTCACCCATACCAGAAGATTCCAGGTTCACAGGAAGAAGCATCACCAAGGAGGGATCTCCAGATAGAGATCCTTCCCCAGCTGCAGTCAGCCCTTACATGAGGTCTAAGGGAGGTGCAGCCAGGCTCCAACCCTTCCATCACACAGCAGAATTGCATTCACCTGTGCTTCCAGGGCTGAGCAGCTCCTTTCTGCAGGTGCTGAACCAGTGGTTCAGGCTGGGACTCAACAGATCCCATGCATATGTGTAAGATTTCAGGTTTTTTTGTTTTCTCAGAAGATTGAAAAGCAGAGAAGTTCTCTGCCCTTGCTCCTGCCTCCACCTGCCCTCAGCGTGCAGCCAGGAGAGGAGGGGCACTCAGGAGCACAATGGGAGCCCTTTGTATCTCCTCAGCTCCTGACTTCCAGCTCTGCAGAGACATTTCTTATCTCAGTGACAGCTGCGGCCCCCACAGCCCCCCAACCCAGCCCCAAAGGCCCACCGCCCCTCTCTCCCCCACGCACACAGCTGGGCCCCCTGGGCACAGGCATTGCCGCCCCAACAGCAGATTCGTCGCCCGGCCGGCAATAAGTCTGTCAGCACCACGTGTTTGTTTGGAGAGTGCTGGCTCGGGCACTCGGTGGGTTTCATAGCAGGAAAAAATGTTTCCTGAGGGCCCTGGCACGCGCTGCCCCGAGGAGCGGTGCACACTGATATGTGGAATCAGACTCTATGACCACAGAGTATTACAAAAGCAGGTACATTTAATCAGGGCTGCGACGCCAGGTGCAAGGGGGAGAGCTGCTCCTGAGTCGCACAGCGTCAGGAAAAAGCGTGCTCCAGGTAGAGGCCGAAGTAATACGTGATCAGCAGTTCCCAGGAATTCAGATCACATTCATTCCTTTCCGAACCCATCAGCACGCGGCCTCCCCTTGCGCGTGCGCAGTGAGTGGTGAGGGTCTCCTCCTGGCGGCCGTGGGCTGAAGAATCCTCATCTTCCTCGCGAAGGCTCGCAGTCTTCCTCCCTGTTAACTTCTGACCCTGCGGGAGGGGCAGCCCCCCCCAACCCCATTTCAGCTCGCCCTGCAGCCATCGAATCGCCTCGCTGCCAGGCGTCCTCAGGCTGTTCTCAAACCCTTCTCTTTACGGCCTTCATCCTCTTGTTATCCCAGACCCAGTGTCTGCCATCCCTTATTTTTCTAACATTCTCATTTCTACAAACTTTCTCTAACCCCCCCCACTCCTTAATCCCTGTTAAGCCTTTTCCTCACGTTTTTACTACAGGGCCCTTCTCACCCTTCAACCAGATGCCAGCGGCGAAGCCGAGGCACAGATTCTCCACGGAGGTGAGGGGCGGCTGTGAGTCCAGCAGCAGCCCGGCACCCCCGGCTGCAGGGGGCCACCATGCTGCTCACCGTAAAGATGGGAGCGTGGGCTGCGCAGGCCGCCTCCATGGTCATGGACTGCCTCGAGGCCCGACGGGCACCGCTGTCTTCATCATCTTCCTCCTCCTCCCCGGCTGTGAGCTGGGACCATCTCGGGCACCAGCGTCACCATCCTGCAGAAGGGGCAGCTGATGAAGGCAACGGTGGCGGCGCGGCACACCAGCTTGCGTAGGCAGTTCTGGCAGAGGGAGTGGCTGCAGGGCAGCTGTTGGGGCGCCCAGACGCCCCGGTACGCCTCATAGCAGATCCCGCACTCCCCGCCGGTCTCCGGCCCCGCCGCCATGCCGCTCCCGGGCAGCGCCACGCCGCTCTCGTGCTTTTGAAGGCTGGAGGCGGCTGGTGGCCGTGCCCTGGAAGGCGGAGGCTGAACTTCAGCCCGGCCCCGGGGTGCCCGGCGGCGCCGGCCCGGCTCCTCCTCCGCTGCCCGGGGCTGCCGTGGAGCTCCGGGTACCCCAGTGGCCCCGAAAGCAGGAGACAGAGCCAGCCTTCCCACCAGAGGTGCGTAATGGATGGATGACCAACCCCAGTGCATGACCACGTGATAAGTTATCTGCCCACGGTCCATGAAACAAAACGGTTTTTGCTTCTTTTCCTTTAGAGAGCCCCGATATTCGAAGTATTCCCTAAGCACAACGCGTTGGTCTTGTTATTTTGTTTTACAACGAGCTCACCGAGCCCTGCGTGCCCAGCTGTCAGCGCTCAGCATCACATCGCCCTTAACCTGGGTCGGTCGCAGCGCCAGCTGCTGCCCCGGCTGCCGCTGCGTCCCCCTGTGCAGCCGAGCAGGGCTGGCCCTGGGGATGAGAGGCAGCCCGACCCTGCCCGCTCCTTCTGCCCCGGGCTTTCCTGGCACAGTGCGTTATGGGCAGGCAGCGGACCTTGCCCGAGGGCTCGTCACTCATTACCACCACCTTGGGAGCACCGGAGTCAGCCGGCAGCCGCTGGCAACTCAGTGAGAGCAGCTGTGATGCACTCCTCCCTGCGGGGCCCTGGCAACACGAGAGCAGCGCGGCGAGCTGCCGGCCTTCTTGCCGCCCCACCAGCCGGCACCTCACTGCTCCCCATCCCCACGAGATGCTGAGTACCTCCACGCCACGCCAGGCAAGGAGGATGCGAGGCTGAGCCCCTCTGCGCTGCGTCCCAAAGGCTCCGGAAGGGACCTGCCCGTTCCCTGCGGTCGCAGCTCCGTGCAAACAGAGGCGCAGCCTTGGCGCTGCCCCAGACGCAGTGAGCCCTCTCTGCAGCGCCCGGCCCCGTGCCAGCCCCCAGTTCCGGGCTGCGGTGCCGCATGGATGCTCCGCCAGGGCACAGTAAACAGAACACGACGGCAGCAGAGGTTCCTGAGGTCCCAGCTGTCTGGAAGTCATCAGTGCTGCATCCAAACCCTCAAATTTTTCCGTGTTCTGGGCCAGGAGGAGGTGCTACTGCGACTGCGAGACAAGGGGCAATAAAAAGGGATCGAACAACCAGCCGAAACCAGCTGTATTTAAGTTTCTCCTGGGGGAAAGGGCTGCAGCAGGACCAGACTTATCTCTGTGTTTTATACTTGAGGTCAAGAGACTAAAAGCCCCACCGGGATCGTTACTTATTAATGACAATGGGGAACAATGCAGATGCCAACACACATACACAAGGAAGAGCTGGAACTCTGTGGCAGGAACATTTCCCCCACACAGCACATCTCAACGAGGAATGTCTTCTAGTCAGAGCTGTCCCTCGAGCACTGGTTGTGAGGCTGCTGCAGATGCTGCTCTTCAGTGGGACTGACAGTGAGGGATGGGAAGCACCTCGCTCTGCCCTGCCTCCTGCTGCAGCCCCCAGCCATGTTGCCACTGATTGCAAGAGCACAAGTCTTGCCTATGGCAACAACACACAAGCAAGGCACTCTCAGCCTCCCAGAGCGTTAACAAGGCAGGATGCCTCTCCTGGAGGAGAATTCACCACAGCAGAAGAATGGCAAGTGGCATGGCCATAATAGAGCAGCTGCAGGGTCCCAGTGGCTTCAGAAGCAATGGCTCTAACTGCGTCACTGCTGAGCAACAGGCAATTCCAACGGCAAATATATAGCCAGAGAGGAGGAGCACCAGTACACCCAATGCCATCACCCAGTGCTCCCAGGCTGGGCAAACAAGCTGGATGGTGGATGCAGATGAAGAACCCAAGACAAAGGCTGGAAAGCCACCAGGAAGGTGGAGGGCTGCTGAGAGCCCTGGGTGCAGCCTGCGGCCAGCCAGAGCCGTGTGCAGGGAGAGGGCAGCGCTGGTCATGCTGTGAGAGCATATTTAATACTGATAGGGGAGCCCTGCCCTGGGACGGAGTGATGAGGGCAGTGCTGGGCAGCCATGCCTCCCTCCAGCCTGCCTAGCTGCTGTAGAAGATGCGGACGTGCTGTGTGATGTCCCCGCGGCACAGGGGACAGCTCTGTAGCCGTTTGCAGCAGGTCTGGCAGCAGCACACATGGCCACAAGGCAGGAAAATCATCTGGGCCTGTGGAAAGAGAGAGAAGACATGAACAGTGCTGTTGTACCATAATCTCAGCACCACCACACTTAGACAAAATACAGGAGGAAGCTGGAGATGATGGGCAACACCTACAGCTTTCAGAGTGGTAGACAGTGCCAGCACCCTGAGCCCCTGCACTGTGCAAAGAGTGCACAGTGAAACAGACCTGAGGAAGAGCACTGCCCAGTGCCACATCCCAGCTGGCCCTCTCTCACCCCTGCTCTGGCAGCACACATGGGCTCTCACCTCCTGCTCCATGCAGACAACGCACTCTGACTTCTTCTCATCCCACTGCAGCAGGGGAGCAGTGGGGACCACAGAACTCGGGGCCTCCTCCTCAGGGGCACTGGGTTGTGTGGCTGCAGGGACCTCGGCGTCCACCGTCCTCAGCAGCTCTGCAATCACAAGCAGAGGTCTGAGCTTGAGGAGAGCTTCCATCTCCCACTCACCCAGGAGCAGCTGCATGCCCACGGGAGCTCAGTGCTCTGAGAGTCAATGGTGACAATGCAGCACACCCTGCCTCTCCCACAGGCACACAAACCTCCATCAGCTCTACTTCCCACAGGTAGGCATCTGGCCCTGCAGATCTCCCCACTCAAGGCTCAGGTACCCACTGCTACCACACGACACGTCAAGGAGCAGGCAGAAAAGAACTGCTGGTACCTGGGATTGTCTTTGCCACAGCCAGGATCTCCTGTGCCCGTCTGAGGATGGCACGCTGCAGGCCAGTCTCTGCAATGCCCATCTGCAGTGCAAAAGGAGGGTTGTCAGCACTCAGATGAGAAAGCACAGAGGGGGCTGAGAAAGGAGACACCTCCAAGAGAACAACACAAACTCTTTGGCCAGGCTGGCAAGACCTGTTCACGTCAAGGGGAGAATCTCCATCAGGCATCAAAACTGGAATAAAGGAATTCGCACGTGCCCCTGTTGAGCTACAAAGCGCATCTGAGGGACTGAAAGGCAGAGCTGAGCTACAGCTCATTCTGCAGGTGCTTTGGAAAATCTGTCACCTGCTTGGACAAGGCACAGAGTAGCATCAGCACCTCCCCCTGCACAGATGTGGCACACCAGGAGCACCAACACTCCGTCCTGCAAGATCTGCAGTGGGCATAACCACGAGCACGGCTCGACAGGGTCAGACACAGAGCAGCATTGCCCTGTACTGCTTATCTGCTGCCTCGTACCTTTTCCAGGTCATTGGCAGTCATGGTGCTGAGCACTTCCAAGGAAATTCGATGGTGTGCAAAGACAGGCACATACTGTTCAGCTGACAGCTCAATTAAAAGGTTCACCAGCTGCTTCTCCAAGCCCTCCTCCTGCAAAACACAAGGTGAGCTCTCAGACTTCGCTCTGGAGAAAAGGTGTGGACACACAGCTGCCTGACCATGCATGGCAGCAAGGACAGGCAATGCACATAGTCCTGCTCTCAGGAACAAGGCCATTCTAGAAGCATTTTGCTTCCATGAAGACACTAAAAAGCCCAACAGCCAAAGGAGCTCCGGCCGCAAATACTTTATGAGCGGAATTCAGAACACCTTGGTTTTGGAAGAATGAAACACAGCAATTTTGGCAGCTGATGTCTGCAGCAGCACCTGCTCTGCCAACCTGAGCTGACACACAGCAGGGCTGGAGCTCAGAGCAATCTCTCTGGGGCTGCCCCGCAGCTGTTTTCACAGCACAAAGTCCCTGGCTCAGTACTGTGAAGCACCAGGCAGCCAAGTGGAGCTGTTCAGAGGTTTGGCTGGAACAGTGTTCCTTCCTCTGCACCTGTCCAGCAGAGCATTTTGTTAGTGTGCACACTACAGTGGAAGCAGTAAATGCAGCAGCAACCTGGAGTTTCAGGGAGAGCGGCTTCTGGTTCAGCAGGCGCTGGTACTGGATCAGCCAGTAGTTCTCCTGTTTGGTTTCACTCTTTGCTTCCATTTCCAACTAAAAAACAAACTCATTCACTCAACAGCCCGAGATAATGCAGTAAGTGCTATTTAGAGCAGCCTGAATTGTGTGTGTAAGGGGAAATCAGCAGCCTGGCTGTGTAGGGCTGGCTCAGAGAATTGCCAGGCTGGTCCCACTTTGATCCCCACATCCCACACCCTCTGCATCCCTCTGCTCACTGTGCCCTATGTACTAAAGCCCAGCCTTTTGAAGCTCAGGACAGCCTAGAGGTCTTCAGAATTACAAGGCCACATGCAGACACCCAGTAGGATCATGCTGATTCTTTCCTGTGATTTCCCCAGAAATGGGAAAGATCATCCCCAGATGGGGGAAGCAGGGGACATTTCAGATACCAGGGCCTCACACTGCACCAGGGACCGGAGGTAACCATGCCCCAAGAGCTTACATCAGCACTTTCCAAAGTCTGAGTCCGGACACCACCACTCAGAGCCCCTCCCTGCTCTTCTTTATCCCTATGCTGACCCATGGATGCTCTCCTTGCAGACAGCCTTCGTGCTTACAAAGGCTTGTGCTTTGTGCTCATCTACAGCCCAGAATTACGGGCCTTCATTACCAGTATTTGCTGCAATTCTTCTTCCCTTTGCTTCTTTTCTTTGAGCAGCTGCTGCAGCAGGTAACCAAGTGCTTGGCGTTGCTCCATGATCACCCCCTGCAACAGAACGACTCTGGCATCCATTTCTCAGGTCTGCAGGAAACCCCTGCCCCATTTCCAGCAAAGCACTTACCATATACCCAGAACTGTCATAGCAAATGTTAAATTCCTATGCTGCATGGGCCCCACAGCACAGCTGAGCAGATGGCCTCAATCCTCCCTTTGGCATGGCATGCCTATTTCTTTTGGTCCTGCACTGACCATTCACCAGTGGTGCCAATCCTCAGCACACACTGAGCAGCCCCAGGCTGTGCCCGCCTGCAGCAGCTCTTCATCACTGCACTAAAAGTTCATTCAGTGGCATCAGAAGTGTTTGTGGTCCTCCTTAATGGAGGATCACCTGAAACTACATCTAGGAGCCTGCAGACATGCAAAGGAGCAACCAACAGCAGCTGAGGATATCCTATCAGCACTGGTCTCTCCCAAACCAACCTTGCAAAAAATAACTGGTGCAAACACCTCCCTTTCTCAGGGCTTTTTTTGTTATCTTCCTGCTTTCCTGTGATTCTCCAAGCTCAATACTAAAGCACCTGTATCTTATAGGAGGAGCAACAATCTGCTGCACAAACATGACTGCAGGAATACTTCTGCCAAAGCACTTTGTGGGCACTGCCTGAGCAATAAGGGCTCAATGGCAGCAGGAACTTTTGGGCTGCAGACCATCAAACAGCAGAGGGGATGCAGGCAGATGAAGCTGTCTCCAGTTTGCTCTCCTGGTGTGCAGAGGTGTAGCTGCAAACACATTGTGCCCCAACAGCCACACAGATAGGGACTGGAATACATCCTCACTTTCTTGGGCTGAATAAAGAGGTGACCCAAACTGGGAAACTGTGCACACAAGGCAAAAACTGATGCAAAGGTGTATCAACAAAATTTAAAGCCAAGCTGCTTAAGCCAAATGTGAGATTTCTCAGTGTGTGACTGCTGATGGAGTCAACCCATTGAATGGTGGGATGGTGGGGTGGAAGAGCCTAGAAGTCATGGGCTAGAAATGAAGGAGAAGAGCTGGCAGTCACTGTTGTTGGGTATTTAAAACCAAACACAACATGTGAGAAGACATGAGATGCTCAGCAGGGATTTCTGGGACAGCCAACAACTCGATTGAAAAATCCTTCCACACACAGCAAGCCTACAGCTGCCCACTTCTAAGAAGGCCAGGTTACTTGTCTCTTTCCTGCCATTCATCAGGAAGTTTAAAAGCAGCAGCAGCGTTTCCATATCACCATGACAAAGAGGTTTTTTTGGTGTCCTGGGGTTAAGTACCTTCCGATTAAGCACAAAACCACCAGGAAACTGCAAGAAGCCAAAGAAGCAAGTGAAGCTTTCGCAATCCCAGAGCAGAGAGAGGGTGGTGGGGCAGTCCCAGGGCCCTACATACCTGCAGCGTCTCTGTGTCCAGTTCTTGCCTCTTTAACTCCAGCTGTGTCAGCTGCAATAACTCTGTTTCTATTAATTTAATCTAAACAGAAGATGAAACATTTTTTTACTGACATTTGAAATGATTTTAATTTACACTCTTTCAAAATGAGGTCTAACTACTGGCCTTGGAAGGACAACACTGCAGAGCTGCCCATAAGCTTGGGAACATTGGAGCCCTACCATGACACGTGTTCTGCGGCTGCTCTTTGTCTCATGCCTGAAGAACTGCCTCCCACTCTCTGCACTGAACACCTTCTGTTCGAGACCAGAAGCACAGCGCAATCAGTTCATTCAGCCAAACCCTGCAGCCACTCTGGAAAGCAGCTGTTATCAAAATCCTCTTAGCACCAGTGTTCAAACTGCAGATGGACTGGGGGCTCTGTCATGGATCCCAGCTGCTTCAGCAATTCCCATCACGATACATGCTCTTTCAGTCAGGGTAACTGAGACACAGAGAGGTGAAATGAGCTGCCCAAGATCCCAAGCCAAGAAGAGAGCCCAGCTCCCCTGCCAGCCCAGCTACCTGTACCTGTTCATCCCAGGCCATTCTGCTTCCTGCGTGCCACCTACCACCAAATTCCTGCTGACACTGAGGCTTTGTGCAGGCTGCACCTACAGCCCCTGCCCTACAGGATGCTGGTGGGATGGGTTTCAATAGCAAAAGGCCCAGCCTATGGTATCAAGAAACAAACTCCCTTTGTTTACAAAGCAAGAGCAAGCAAACTGCTGGGCTCTTACTGATTTCAGGCAATGGAAGGCTGTTAGATTCATCTTCTGGATTGTCTGTGCAAAATCCATAGGTTTTAAGCACAGTACAAAGATTGGTCACCAAGTGACTGAATATATCAAAGCCTTTGAGCTTATCTACCAACTCCAGACCTGAGACTTCTCTCCTAGTGTCAGATCAAGAGAGGGAAGCAACTGGAACGCTGTATCAGAAAGCAGCTACCCACCTCCACACATCAATCACTGCTACCTCCCCAGCAGCTCTTGCTCTTCCCCTGACTATTTTGTTTCACCTTTTGCAGAATGTTGCTCAGAAAGGCAGGCTGAGAATGGGAAAGAAAAGGTGAACTTATGGCTCAAGGCGCAATTACAGTGTGCTAGATGGAGATGCAGTGACTCGTGGAAACAACAGCCCTACCAAGGAAACCTGAAGGAAAATGGTAATTGCAATTGCAGACCACCCCTACAGAGCCAATGCAGGTCTGTCTTTTACTGACCACTCTCCAGCATCTCATCCAGAGCAGTTTTGAGATGACCAAAGCAATGGCAATCCTACCAACTCCACAAATGTAAAATCTGTCTCTATACTCTCTCCTATGGTACTGGGAGACTGTGGTTTATCCCACACTGCACAAAGCTTTGTTACAGAGCTCTCAGCAATACAAGAGCTCTCCATTTCCTTCCTGCTCTGTGCTCACAGCACTTTGATCTTCCTCATAAGGGTCTCAGCAAATGATGAGGAGCTGGTTGCTCTTTCCTCTACTGCTGACTCACCTGGTTCCTGATCTGTCTGTGCATAAGATCCTTCTTCACTTGGAGAGCTTCAAAGGCAGCTTTCTGCATCTCACTCTAAGGGACAGACAACATTCTGCTCAGTGCAGGTTGTTCATGCAGATGTGAACGACCTAAAGAAACCCTGCTGCCTTGCAGTGGCTGAAGTACAAATGAACAATGCTAACTCTGCATGAACAGTGCTCACATTACAATATGGCATAGATCTCACCAGAAGGTAAAGATCTCTGACCAGAGGGTAAAACCCTCCTTACAGAATGACAGAAGTTACAGTCATGCTCTCATACACACATGTTGAGTGCTGTATATGAACCCCACCTCCCACTTTCAGCAGCACTGAGTACCCAGGCTGCCAGGTCTGTGCAACAAGGCATGACTTCCCAGCACGTCTGAAAAATGAGCTGAGGAGGTCTCAAAATGAGGTATTCAAAAGCAGAAGATGCTCAGAAAATGCATCTCAAAGGCATCCAGACAGCTTGTCCAAAGTCACCCAAGAAGCCTGCCAAGAAGACAGGACTTGTCAAAACTCTCTCAAATCTTAAAATCCTCTGTATTAATCATCACACCACTTTTGCTTCCCATGGTCTGTGCTGCTGTCCTTCATGAGAAGTTGCTGTCTAGTTAAAGTATAAACACATTTTTCTCTCAGATACCAAAGCCAGCTTGTTAGAACACCGGTCTCCAAGTTAAACCAACAGTGTTCTATAAAACAATTATTGCAAACAGCCCAACCCTGCAACCACTGCTCCCATACCTGTCACTCTCAACTCTGCTTTTGAATCCTACTGCCTTTCTTCAGTCTCTCCCTGCATGCAATTTGCTCTCTTGCCTACCTGCTGCAAGATCTGACTAACAGCTTTGTTCTGATCCATCTGTTGCCAAGCCAGGATTTGCTGGAACTTCTGATCCATCTCAGCCAGGCTGCAAGAAAATATATTTGTCAAGGAGTTACTGCAAATCCAAATAGGGGCCGTGGTTGCCCCAGCAAGCTGCCCAGGTGATGAATTTGCACATCAGTGTTCTGCACTGGAAAAAGCTGTGCTGATGAAGGTCCAGACAGCAGGGTCAGGTATTGCCTGCACTTGCAGGCAGGACTGTGTCTACCCACTGCCCTCTGTTGGGCACAGCACGGGTGCACAATGTTAATTCTGTCTGTCAGACACCTCCAGATTAAATTTCTCACATTCTTGTAAACAAAAAGAGCTAGAATTTTCTTCATTTATAGCAGTGTGCTACACGTACACAAACTGTGCCCACATAATCCTTACAGTCCAGAGGATTTTTAATATTCTGTGCCTCCTTCACATATTACAAAATGTGAAGTTTTCAACTGTTCTGTTGTAACACTGCTCGATTCCACCTGGCTCATCACTGCTCAATTTCACTGCTCAGAGATGGAAATTTTCACACTGGCTCCTGGAGTGACACATCCCAGCTTGCACGTCACAAGGTCTCATAGCTCTGTGGGCAATAAAGTCCACAAGTTCCATTTTTTCCTCCTAATTTCTCAGCTTGCTTCACTTTCCCAAAGACCCTGCAAGAAGGACCACATCTGAGAACAGAGCCTTGCTTCTAAGAAACAGAATGTGGCTGTAAACAACCATGAAGAACCTCAGCCTGCTCTGTAATTTGTCCAGCAGAACTATGAAAATTCCACAGGAGTGCAACAGATGAAAATGAAGCTATAATAAATGAAGCTATAGCTTCCACTAGGAAAAGTTCTGCACCATAATTATTATCTGCTCCATTAGGAGCTTTTTTAATATGATGGAAAAAGAAACGTAATCCTCTAGACAGTCCTAGGAGGCTCTGCACTACAGTTTGACACTGACCAACCAAATAACAAAAAGATCAGTCTAACTTCACCCTCCATACTTGCAGGATGTATAAGGTAGAATGAATGGTATAAACATGTGACAGGTGCAAAGCATGATTAACATCTCATGTTCTTGTGGCTAGAAGGTGGTTCATTTAACCACGCTGCTTTACTTTGCACTGTCACCTGGTTGACACAGAGCTGTTCTGCTGCCATCCAGCAGCTGCAGAAACTCCTGGCCCTTTACATGGGAATCACACCAGAGAGTGCTGGCAAGCAAGGAACTTTAAAACAACAGCATCTCCAGCCCCAGAAATCTCCCAGCATACCTGGAGCAGGCCTGGCTGACAAGGTCTTGCCGCCGAGATTCATAGGTCATTTGGATGAGCTTGTTCTTGTAGCTCTCAGCCAGCATTTGTTGCATGGCAGCTAGGAGACAGAAGTGCTGTCAGTTTGTATCAGGAGCTCCTCTCTGGAAGAGACACTGATCTGCCACTGCTGCTAGAATAACTTGCAATTAATAGTGCCTTTTCTCTCATTTCAACCTGTTCTCATTGTTCCCATCTCATTCATTTATGAGGAGATGCATTCAGCTGCAAGAATTGTGGCTATTTACTGGAAAATCACACAAACAAATCCTACTCTGCCTGCATCTCTTCAGTATTTGGAGAAGCAAAATCAGTGCTTTAGGCTACAGCCCTGTCTGCACTGCTGTGAACCATCCACTCCTGGGGTGACAACACACACATCATTTCCATTGTAACCCCAGCAGCTCCATTCATGCTCACAATGAGCAGAAATGGTTCCCTTGTGGCACTGTTGCTTACCTCCTAATATGCTTCCTGCCTCACAAACCTGATCAGTCAACATCTGCTTGGTACCTCTAAAGTAGAAAGTACTTTGTGCACACAGGATGCCTTACCATCAGTTTCAGACTGCTTGTGCAACACACTCCAGCTACATCAGGGGCACAACTCTGACACAGCTCTCACACCTGAGAATTAGCAGTGAGTTGCAGGTGGGAGCACTGATCAGCCATAGTATGTGTACAGTGCCGCCCACTTCCAGTCTGCTCTATGCATGAGGCAACAAACAGCAAGAACGTGTGTAGCAGAGCATCTCCCACACAGCAATCACCTTTCAGGGCATATCCAAAGGAACCAGGTCTTTCCAGTAACCTACTATCCCAGTTATTTGGACTTACAGGCCACTTCCCTCCTGCGCAGATGCTCTGTCTCCTCCTGTGTGATTGCCATCAGCTGTTCCATCCTTATTCTAGCAAGCAAATAAGAATAATTCAGCCACTCATTCAAAGAAGCACTACCTCACTCCTCTCCTGCTCACTCAGCTCAGAACCCAAGGCTGGGCAGATTCAGCAAGCAACCTGTACAAGAAAGCCACGTGCTCATCAGAGACTCAAAAGTTGCAGTGATTTCTTGGAAAGGGTATCTAAGTCTATTGAAAAATAAAGTTTTCCTCAAAACCATGGGAACTGCTGCTTCTTACAATGGAAAGTTCATCCCAGAAGACCTAACAAGGATCTGGGAAACAGGCTTCCTTCCCTTGAGGCTTGAGGAGCACTTTAAAGCTGACTGCAGCGAGCATTGCCACTATAAGCAGGAGCCTCGTCTCCCTCCCACCTCCCTGTCCTTGTCCCAGCACAATTACACACACCACCACTTAACTTTCTGGGAAATGGTTTGACATAAAAACTATCTGCCATACAAAGAGAATATTTTTCAGCCAGGTCAGTTTACTCTGTCACAGCACAAACACCTCATGGAAGCAGGGGGCAATATAAAAGTAGAGGAGAGTTGCAGAAAACCAATTTTAGGGGCAAAGCCAGATCAAAGTGTTGGCTGAATGGCAGCACTGAGTTTGGTGTATTCCTCCCCTACACATTACTGGACCACTTCCGTAAGTGCTTTGCTTTCCAACAGATTTCTCTTGGCCCTTGATAGCAGAATACAGGGTTTTGTTCCCAAACTCCTTAGCTAGGACCATTCTGAGATGAAAAGTAGGTGCAATCACCAGCCCACAGGGTCTGCCAGACTAGGTAAAACCAAGCACATCTATCTTGCTTCCAAGTGACCAGAATCAGCTGCTGCAGGCAAAGCAGCAGGAAACCTTTCAGTCAGCAAATAAGAGAATAACCCCTCTGACTTCACATGGATTCAAACTGGGGGCTCTGAATTGAGGGTCCCAAAACTCTTCCTTGACCGTTTTCCCAAAAAATTAATTTCAAGGTTACTCACCTCTCATTCTCCAAGGATTTCAGAATGTCTGAACTTTGTTTTTGCCTAAATAAAGACAAAATAAAAGGTTTTCATAAGGCTAAGCAGCACATCTTACTCCCCCAGTAAGCAGAAAACAACTTTGCTTCTCACACACACAGAAGATCAGACTTTAGCAGGCATGTAACCTTGCACCAGCTCTACATGAGATCCAGCAGACCCAGATCAGTGCTCAAATATGCACCTTCCAGAAGGAGCACTAAAGAGGAACACTAAGCACTGCTGTTCAAATATGTAACTTCCATGAGGAATTCAAATTTTTCCACAGTACCACAAAACTTCAAAAGCACAGATGTGTGAAATATTCTTCTGAGGTGCCAAATTCCACTTCATTTAAGTGGGATTTTGGCAGTTCAGCAACTAACACTCCATCCACAGACACTGATCCTGTTCTGCTAGAAGTGGCAGCTGGGAAAGTGGTATCTTTATTTGCAAATCTATGAGCACATACTTGAGTGCAGACAAACTCAATATAGCTAATGCACATGAGAAGTGAAGAAACAACCATGTCCACAGCCAGGACAGCACAGGAGTCTGTACAATTCCACTGCCTCTGTCTGTACAGCACAGGCTTGCAGGGACAGTTTAGCTCTGTAACCAAGCCTGCAGGCCTTTTGGGGAGCTCTGTCCAAAGGCTGCATGCTGGACAGGGACCACAGAAGCAACATGCACTCCACTTCTGACCAGCTCTGTTAAAACTCAGAGAGGCCAAAATGAACAACTCAGAGCACGACACGAGCCCCCAGTGGACAGAGCTCACTGCAGGATGTCCTGTGACTGCCTCACCTCTGATTGTCCTCTATCAGCTTCTGGATACGGCTGGCAATGCCTTGCTCTGCTTGCTTCAGCTGCTGCAGCAGTTTCAGGCGCTCCTCCTCCAAATGCTGCTGATGCTTTGTCAGGCCCTCCTCCAACCTCATCTGATCCTAGGCCAAGGCAAAAGAACCAAAGGAGAACATGGTCAGCTTAGGAAACGTAGTATCTTGTACTGGGCCAGGTGCCCCAGGCAGCTCTGGGGAGATGTTATGAGAAGGAGATCAGATCCTTCATCCTTCATCAGATGGGGCAGCCTAAACACAGAGGAAAAGAAGAATCACTCCAAGGTGCTTCCAAGGAGATGTTGAGAATCTGTGAAGTCAAGCAATTATGTATGGGAAAGATGTAAAAAAATGAAAAAAAACCCAGCTCCAATTTGTACAATCAAAACAGCCACCTATCAAATGACTGTTACAGCATCCCTAATGAGTCCAAGGGAGAAAGCAGAAGCAAAACACTGAGGGCAGTGAATGAGCTGCTGTCTCTACAAGGAAAGTTTCTGCACACGTGGACACTCGAAACACCTCTCTGTCTGTGGCAGCAGGCACAGCCCTAGCTCAGCAAATGAGCAGGGATTAGAGCTCCTGCCCAGAAGAGACCTACCTCTCTTACTGTCTGCAGTATCTCGTCCTTCTGACTGTTGATCTGCTGCACAAGCAGTGCATGTTCTCTTTGCCCCATGTTCAAGCGCCGCTCAAATTCAAGCTTCTCCTGCATTTTTTTTTCCTGAGAAGAAAGATGAATGCCAGCAATCAGCAGAGTTGGCTCCACAAATTTTTTTAAATTTAAAAACAAATTCTGGCAGTGCAAAACAAAGCACATTAATCCCCACTACTACAAGAGAGAAAGCCAAAAGGCTTTGACTAGCCAGGAGGCTTTACCAGAGGATGGAAACGTTCTGTCCCTAGGAAACCAAAAATTGTGAGGCACAAGTGGCTGTTCTCTTTATGACAGCTTCCCAACTCCTTGCAATTCCTTTCATAGTCACGAAGCCAACACTTCAAGGCATCAACTCATACAACAGAAACACAGGGAACTTCTGCTTCAAGCCAATACAAACACTCAACGCTAGGAGTGGAATCCAAAATTAAGGTTGTGTTCAGCTCCAGATGGCAAGGGCACTCTTGTCTGAGGACAACTGAGTGAAGGGAAGCAGCCAGCCAAGAGGTCTAGGCAAAGGGACAAAGTAAGCTTGACAGGAGCTTATGTGAGAAAAATGGATTGTGTGTGTGTTGCCCCTACACAGAGCTCAGTATGGCTGTGCCCTGCATCTGCCCACCTCACGTGAAAAGTAACTGAGTGTTCAGCACAGAGAGGCAAGCAAGAAGCTTTCTGGTGTAAAAGCTTCCAGATCCAACTCTGCAGACAAGGACTAACTTAAACTGGAAGTGATCACTCGTGAGAGATTCCGCACTCATCAGCAGTATGTGTCAGGCAATACAGTCTGCCATTCCCCATGCTCCCACTTGTGCTCTGCAGTGAGGAGTGAGCGTGTTTTGAGGATGTTCTGCAAGGTCAACATTCAGTTTTGGCTGAGAAAAATAGAAAACAAGAAATAGAGGTGGTCCCATTCTCCGGTTCATCCTTACCTTCCTCTTCTCGTAGTCTGAGAATTTATTCTGAAAAAGAAAAGAATCAGGAGATATTTACTTCTAGGAGCAGTTTTTTATAGATATCATTAGCCCACATTATCTCTCTCCCTAAATGGGCAAACATGTCAACCAAAGGCACATTAAGATTCACATATCCCCAAAGTCCAGTCATCCATCCAAGGCCAGAGAAAAACAGAATTGACAGAATGTGTCATAATTACAGGCCTAGCCTCACCTTTCGCAGGTAGGGCTGGGAATGTCCAGCACTTGGCTGTGAATCACTAGGTATTTTCTGCACTGTTGTTTTCAAGATAATGATTTAAACTAATGTATCTCAGAAAATAGCAACTACCATAGAAAAACTGGAGTCAGAAGAGATCTCTGGAGGTCTGCACTCCAACCTCCTACTCACAACAGCACTAATGTCCAAGTCAGGTCAGATTGTTCCTTGTCCCGCCAAGTTATGCAAATCTCCAAGGATGGAGGCAGTTCTCTGCAACATATTTGCTAGGAGTCAGACATGATAACATTATTCCCAGCTGCCCAGGGAGGAGATGAACCACGCACATCCATGATGCCATGCCTGGTTCTGGTACTGATGCTCCCTTGCTTCACAATGACAGGTTTCACTGGGTAGGCAGTGATGAGGAATGATGTGCAAAGTGCTGTGAGATCTGCTGGATCACCTGAGAGACAAATCCAAAACTTGCACACAGCTTCACGTGCAGTGGAGCCTCACCTGCCACTTGCTCTCCTCCTCCAAGTATTTGTGCACTGTCCTGTCCACCCCATCCACTGACGTTTCTCCATCACTCTCCAGCGCAGGGAGCACGTACTCTGAAGGTGGATAGTATGCAATTCCACACTCTGGAAGAGATCAGATGCAAAACAAGGACATTTGGTGCCTCAAGACCTCCCAGCAGCATGGCTGAAGGTTGGAAGTTGAAGCTTCCAACTGTGCTCTCTCTCTCCAAGCATAGATGTATAAGAACTAATGCAGGTCTTGGAACGAGAAGCTGTGAGAAGAGATAGTGCCACCCCATTCCCACCAGGAAGATGATGAAAGCACAGCGTGGAGGGAGGAAGCGGAAAAGCTGAGTGTGCTGCTCCCATTTCTAAAATCACAGGAGAGGATAACCTCCAAAAACAGACTGAGCACTTGTAGCTGGGTTGATGCTCTGCTGGCCAACTCGGAGAGAAAACTCTCAGACACGAATACAGGCATATTCATTTCTGTGGGGCTGCAAAAGGTAATTTACTCCCATTCAAATAACTTCTGACAGTCCTTTTCTTTCAAACATTTAACACAGTGCACCTCATCTGCATAAAATCTCTGCCAGGCCTTCCTGTTTGTATTGAATATAGTGTTTACAAATTCTCACACAGCCCAGTGTTTTTTCCCTCTGAGATTTCAATCTGTTTTCATATTTCTTTAAGGAAAATATCAGCCCACTGGCCCTTCCCTATAGAAAATGAGGGTAGAAGGGATCTACTGAGTCTATCTCTTTATCCCAAGGCAGCATCAGCTGTATCTGGATGGTTCCAAAACCTCCCATTGAGAAAATACAAATGGGAAAACAAAAGCACAGAGAGATGCAAGGACTTCACTCAGGAAGTCAGCTGTCCTGAGGTTTTAACAAAAACATTCTACATTTCAGTTTGACAGCAAGAAGCAAACTTCAAGGAAGGAGTCATGTATTGCTGTCTGCCAGCCAAGACTTACTGACACGTAACAACTTGACCTGCCTGCCCTGTGTGCAGAGCATCAGAAACCACCTGAAACAGAACCACCCTCACGCTTGTCCTTTGTAAATACAGTCTTTGAACAAGCTGTAGCACCTAGTTAGAGCACAGCACAGCCCTGCAAGCTCTCACCACATTCACAGACTCTTCTCACTTACCTTTGCAGAGGAACTGCTGAATGGATTCTGTACCTGCACTGCAAATATCAGGTGATGGGTAGGTCATGGAAGAAGCATCCAGGGTCAGTGTCTCCAAAACAGAACACACAGAGCTCCAAGTTATTGTCACAGCCCAGCCAGAGTCCAACTGTTTCAAGCCTGGGACCCAGGAAAATAAACTGCAAGATTTAATTTGTACCCCATAATAACCAAGCCACAGAATCCTGTCTCTCAGCATGTTAATAGTGTTGGTTTTCTTTAGGACTTCATAAAGAAGGTGGAGTAGTGGATGGAATATTTATGTCACCCATATCTAGTTGAATTCTAGAATTTATTAAAAGGAAAAATTACTGAAAGGGAAATACATTAAAGGTAATTCACTTTTGCTGATAATAGAACCAGTTAGGCTTGCAGGTTCCCAAAATTTCACTTGCAGTGTGGTAATTGCACACTACCCTGAAGTCTGCCATAATCACAAGGCTGTACTGTTCTCCTGCTGGATGTCTGACAACTTTCAGAGGTGTGGTGACCCTGCTGTACCTTATTTAGGAACTTCTGAGCTGGTCCCTCAGTACAACATCCACCTCATGCAGACACATGCATTTTGTCTTTAAGGACAAAGCACTTCTCAATTCCAGCCACTGCTGTGTGTTGGAGCCCTTAAACATGACGCATGGGAGGAATGGCAATACCAAGGGTACGCTGCCTCCTGCTGAGAAGGACTTAGCAGGAAGGAAAGGAACCACTTCACCAAACACAAGGGAGCGAGCTGCACAGGTCCCTGCTCTCAAAACCTGAGCCTGCCTACAACAGAAGAGAAGCCTAATGTTGAGTCCTCAGGACAGGACAGCGTTTATTCCTGCCCTCAGTGCTGGTGTCTGAGTCAGCTCTGTTCCCTGACACTTGCACAGTTTAGTACTGACAAATTTGGCAGCCAGAAAGTAAGATCCCCATAAAAATGCTGGTGCTCGTATCATTTTGAATGTGCTCTCCAGGGAGCCAGGAACTGACGAAGGCTGACAATGAGTCAGAGATCTATTAAGGCAACAGAGGCAAAAACGTCATCAGAAGCATTCAATCTGCTCAGATAGAACCAGCCTGAGTGGAAAGTATCTGAGTTAAATTGAGCCCATAGACTCAGTTTGGACTCCCAGAAGCAGCCACAGCTGAAAACATTTGGAGGCTTATTCCCTACAGATCACTTTTGCAGTGATTAAACCTAGGCAAAAAGTGATCAGAAAAGACCAAAGCAGGTGAGCACGCAAAACTGAATTTAGACACTACGAACCACATATACCCTACCTACAGTCCCCTACAGTGAGTGCCACCCAAGCCCTAGAAATTTGCTTTTTAAGCTGAATTTATTATCATTGAGCAAGCAGGAAGGACAGCAACCTGCAGCAGAGTAAGCAGGCAGCACAGGCCAGGCAGGCAGGCTGGGTGCATACCTCCAGCGTGCGGATGTGAGCCAGCACCCTTGGCAGCTCCTGCAGGAGGTTCTCGCTGACATTCAGAGTGCGCAGGCTCCTCAGACCACTCACTGTGGCAGGCAGCTCCTTCAGCTTATTGCCTATGGAGTGAAAAGTCATGTAGTAATACATAGCACTGCTGAAGCAGAAACCAGCAAGCTCATCTACTGGAACACCAATCTGTATTTGTAAGAGCCTTCTGTGAGTTATTTTCTATCCTGTGCTGGAGAAATGGGGTTGTCATGGGGTGTGCTAAGACTGCAAACATTGCATTGCCAACAGAGGTAAATGGGACTCAAGATCTTAGAGCCATCTAAGATGATCAGAGGGCTGGAGCTCCTCTCCTATGAGGAAAGGTTGAGGGAACTGGGCTTGTTGAGCTTGGAGAAGAGGAGGCTGCAGGGAGACCTCATGGTGGCCTTCCAGTACTTGAAGGGAGTGGATAAACAGGAGGGGGAACGGCTGTTTGTGAGGGTGGATGGTGATGGGACAAGGCGAATGGTTTTAAAGTGAGACAGGGGAGGTTGAGGTTGGATATTAGGAGGAAGTTTTTCCCCCAGAGGGTGGTGAGGCACTGGCACAGGTTGCCCAAGGAGGCTGTGGATGCCCCATCCCTGCAGGCATTCAAGGCCAGGCTGGATGTGGCTCTGGGCAGCCTGGGCTGCTGGTTGGTGACCTGCACACAGCAGGGGTTGGAACTGATGAGCATTGTGCTCCTCTGCAACACAGGCCATTCTATGATTCTATGATCTGCTTGCACACAACCGAGCTGCACAGACCCAGAAGTGCTTCCACAAGCCAAGCCAGCCTTTCTCAGCTGAGGCCACTGCAACAGATTCAATCTGCTCTTCATTAGGACAATATTTGTAATGTGGGATGTTCCTCCCTTCAGTGTAAGTATCAGAAACCAGACAAAAGAAACTGAATGTGGGATGGCAAATTCAGTGCTCAGAGACCAGATGGATATACCCAAAAGCTGAGCTGCACTTCTGAGTGCCTTGCTCTTCATCCTCTTCCCCATTTCAGCAGCAGCTGTCTGTAACAACTCTTTTTGCTCCCAGATTAATGACACAGTGCCCAAAAGTATTGTATAAAGGTATGTTTGTGATCTCTCTTCTAGGGCTGTACAAACCTGCAAGAGTTGAGTGAACAAGCTCACAGGACTGGGCTCTGGTGCCCAGCTCTGAGTCTCATGCTTCTGGAGGAAGACGTGCCTCCAGCCCTCGTGGCAGCCCTCAACACACAGGTGAGTCAGCTTGGGTCTGAAGTGCTGGCTACATGCAGGCGCACAAGGAAGCTTTCAGCTCTTGAGATCAGGAATGACCCAACAAGCTGTCCTTGGACAAGGGGCAGTGGGATGAAAGGAATCATCGTTTCATGATGACTGTCTCATTCAAGAGCCACGAGTTGAACCACATAGAAGAAAATCAAGGCAGACAGTGTGCACATTTATTAAGAAGCAGTCAAAAAACCCTAGTTAATCCTAATTACTCGGGGAAATTTGGGGAATTATTTTCTACTTAGATTTCTTCTGCCTTACCAACTATTTGAATTCAAGTCTGTCCTATGCTCTTCCTTAGTATTCATAATGGAAACCATCTGGTACTTGCCTTGGTTCAAAGGAATAATTACTAATGCAGCTCAGCACAACCCAGAAAACAAATGGTACTTTGCCAGCAGCACCAACAAGAAACATGTCATACCTTTCACATTGAGGACCTGGAGCTGGGCAAGATCCCCTATAGATTGTGGAAGACATTTTAAGAGATTCCTTTCAAGATTTAGGACCTAAGATATCAACAGAAAAGATAATCAGAATATTCTTTACACAAGTCTCAAGTCTTCACTATATCTATGCTATTGGGACAATTCTGCAGCCCCAAAAGGCAATTTAAAAGTAGTTTTCTAGGTTACAAAAACAAAAATGCTTTTAGAATGAGTCCTTAATCATCTGCCAGGGAAAAATGCGTATCTGTTAATACTGTTTGGATCCACAGGCTGAAAACAGTTAATTTCCTAGACACCCCGAATCCAGAGTACATCTAGTTACTGCATGCATCTGCAAACAACAGCCAAAGTAGGTGCTGAATGCAGATGCATGAACTGGAAAGCCAAGCATACTTGCCTCCCCAGCCACACTGCCTCAGCTCACATAGGGAGCAGATGACTGAACAGCAGTGATGTGCATCCAGAGCTGCACCCCAAAGCAGAGGGGACCCTCTGAAATGCAACACACTGAGTTGAGTTCTCTGAGTGTAATCACACCAGGGAGAATGCTAAAACCTGAACAATTTAGGAAACTACAGCTCTGCTCACTCACAGCCCTCGCTTGGCAGTGTGAGCTATTTGGACTAAGCAGGGACCATAGATTTCAGTACACTCTTCTCCTGATCTCTCCCCCTGACAAGCCAGCTCAGCAGCAACAGTCAGATCAGTGACACAGATCTGACACCCTGAGGACCACCACTGACATTGTGCTTAACTATAAAACAGCAGTAAAACCCCACCTTCATGCTGACCCCTAACATTGCCATTTACAGAAACTTGGGATACAGCAGATCCTTTACCTGAAGAGATGTCAGCTGACCAATATCAGTAGGAAGTGATGCCAGCTGGTTGTCGTGCAGATCTAGAACCTGGAAGAACAGATAATTTCACCAAACAGTATTGGGGAAAGATGTCGTGATGCAAAAATGAAAGGTTGTGAATTACTGAGCAATGAAAATTATTTTTTCCCATGAGGGCTTCAAAAAAAGTCTGAAGTTTTCCATGGGATGGAGGCTCTTCACTCTTGCAGGTCTTTTGAAAACTCCATACACTGATAAACAAACAGGTGACCAGGGAAAGGAGTGGCACCAGGGGAACTGTGCCACAAAACTGGACAAGCCAAGTGAACAAATATCTCCATGAAAACAGGCTGGCAGAAAAACATTTTCTGCAGGGTCCATGGGCTGAACTGCTCCACAGAGAGACAGAATCACAGAATGGCCAGGGTTGGAAGGGACCTCAAGGATCACGAAGCTCCAACCCCCTGCCACACACAGGGCCACCAACCTCCCCATTTCAGAGCAGCCCAGGCTGCCCAGGGCCCCATCCAACCTGGCCTTGAACACCTCCAGGGATGGACGTGGCATCACAGCCTCTCTGGGCAGCTGTTCCAGCACCTCACCACTCTCACAGCACAGAACTTCCCCCTGACATCCAACCTCAATCTTCCCTCCTTCAAACTTCAAATCATTCCCCCTTGTCCTGCTGTTATCTCCCCTTTCAAAGAGTTGACTCCCCTCCTGTTTGTAGGCTCCCTTTAGGCACTGAAAGGCTGCACTGAGGTCACCCTCCAGCCTTCTTTTCTCCAGACTGAACAAGCCCAGCTCCCTCAGCCTGTCTTTGTAGGGGAGGTTCTGCAGCCCCCTGATCAACATCAGTTGGCCTCACCACCAGTCTCATCCACATTCAAGTGATCCCCCAGGTTTTGTAAACCTAAGAAAGGGAGCTGTCACATTTTATTACCATTTTTTGGTAACAACAGTCAGACAGGAGGATTTTTTTGGGGCTAGTGTGTTTTAATGCAGCTAGAATGACTGTTAGAAGTCACAATTACCTTCACAGTTATGAGACTCAGGAGGCTACAGGACTTGGGAACTAAAGATGTAAGATTATTTGTATGAATAATCAGCACCTGAGGAGGGAAAACCCATTGAAACATGAGCATAAGAGGCACCACAGCCTAGAATAAGACTTTTGCTAAAAATTAATTGCAGAGGTTATATAAGAGTTTTGTATCTTATTCAGAGTCATCTAAAGCAGTGAAATAGTAAATGAATTGTAGAGGCCAAATATATAATATTAAACAGAAGTTTAGTTATTTTTCATGAGAAATATAATTAATTAAGTTAAGATAGAAATCATCATCTCATCTCTCATGACAGAAGCACTAAAGCACCACAACAGATTAGTCCTGCCCAAATTGTTCTCTACGTAGTACCATACAAATGGCCAAATCCATCACAAACTCCTCCTGAAGCAAACAAACAGCCAGAAACAGTTATCTCAAATACAGCAGCAATATTCATGCACAATAATGGAATTATCTACTTCAGGAATGGATCGTTACCTTTTTCTGCAAGACTTTACAAGTTGCAAAGGCCCCATATGGAACCTAAAAACAATTAACAAATGGTCACATCAGACTTCACAAGATATTCTCTTTTCCAAGCACTTCTACAATATCCACCTGTAAAATCTGAGTCATTAACTTTTATGAAAATGCACATGATATTATGATAGTTGTTTTGGCCCAGGATGCCAGTGCTGCCTGCTTAGCTTCCACGCCAGCAGCCCACAATGGCTCTGCGCAACACGACAGCGTAGCACACAGCACAGAACACAGCATGGCTTGGACAGAAGTCCAGACCCTGAGTGACTTACTATTAAATGCACGGATGACTCAGGAGTTCAGGCACATTTTCAGCTAGACATCATATAAATGTATGCTGCTGTAACCTCAACATACCTGCTCCAGTGAGCTGAGTGACAGAGGTAAGCAACTGAGTGTTCTCATGTGGGCACCTGAGCTTGCTGGGCTTTGCAGGAGATGGGCAATCAGAAAATGGATATGCCAGCAATTTCAGCCCATGCTCTGAGCACTATCATTCATTCTGCAGAATGGAACAGGTTTTGGCCAAATCATTGTCTTGTCTTTAATTCTGGAGTTAATTTTAAGACCGATCTCGTGGATTACTTTATTTACCAAAACTACAACAGCTAAAAGGAAGCAGCAAGACAGAGAGAGTTCTATGGTATTAATCCAGAAGGAGCAGCTCAGGATCCAAGACCAGCTACAGCTGCCAACAGAGCTACACCAGAGCACACCCTGTGCCTCCCACCCTTCCACACAGACTGGCTTCCAGCCTGCCCCACTCAGCTCACAAATCTACACACAGGTGCCACTGGCTTCTGGTCGTGGAGAAAAGCTTCCCAAAGTCTCACAAAGCCATACCACAGTGCACAGTTGGCAGCTACATTCTCTCAAATCTCTCCTCAAAGAGCAGTGGTATATTCATTAGCCTGCTTGCAAAGGCATCCTGTGACAAAAGGTTACACAGGTACAAACACTTCAGAAACACAGGGCAATAAACAAAACTGAAAGGAATGGGCTTCTGCTTAGCAGGTTTGCATGGCTGCCAGAATGCAAAACTGTCTAAACTGAAGGCCATCCATCTGTCACTAACCACTCATACTCCAGCAGCCAGTTTGCTTCTAATTTAGTTAGCTCCAACACCAGAAGAGATTTCCATCACTAATCAGCAGCCTGGAGCCAGGCATGTTCACTTATAGAGAAAAATCAGTGCAGGCAGTAGACTTTGCAGAGCACTATGGTGATAAATAGCTAGCTTTTTGCAAGAATAAAAACAAACGTTCCCTTATGACTAGCAAAACTAAGCCAGGAGGCCCCAAGGTTGGGTCCTTACAAGGAGGGTCTGAGGTCACTCTGCCCTTCCCATGCTGTCAAATTAAAGAGGATTCCCAGCGCAGAAACACTGTGGAAGCAACAAGCAGGACAGCACAACATAAGGAAGAGGCCTTTACCTCTTCCAGAGAACCAGAGAACGTACACACAGAGGAAGAAGTGGCCCGGGCACAAGGCCATTTCTGTCCCAAAGCTCACAGACACGATATTAAATCTGATGTTTGCTAACAAGTAGACTGAGAAATCAGACCTGTCAGCTAATATTGAAAGTTCCAGAGAACATACCTCTAACAGTTCACATTTGGATATGTCAAGAACGTCATCGGCACCAGCCTCTTTTGCCTGGTAAGGGAAGATACACAAGAGTTAGAACATGAAGAAATAAACAGCCTCTTGCTGCATTTTGGCTACGCTACTCAACTGGCTGCTCTTGAGAGAACCTAATTAGAGTCTTCTGCTGCAACTATGCAGTTCAGTGAAAAAGCCAGGAACAAAGGGCTTGCTTCTACAATCGCAGCAATCAAAAGCAGCCAGGAAACCAAACTGCAGAAATTCTCTCTTTGTGCAATAAATGAATTTTTGCATGAAGAACCAAAGCACATCTCATGCTGAAATATCAACTGAAAGCTACAAGAAATGGAAAGCTGGACACTCGAGCACCAGACACATGCTTGCTATGAACTAGTGCCCTGCTGGCCTTCACGGAGCCTGCTCTGCCATTGGCAGGTCTCATTCAGACAGTGGATCTTCTGAACTGCACACAGAAACCAAAGTAACTGCTGCTGTATTTTGCTGGAGGCCAACTTTGCTGGGCAAGGAGCGAGAATTTGCTGCTTCCACACAAAAACGGTTTTCCATGTTCATACCAGCCACACCTAATGCAGCTGCTGACAGCAGTGGCACTGGAGAAGTCTCACTGTGAGTAGCATTGTGTCTATTTTCTTAAATAAAAGAGATTGTATTAGGCAATAAAGCCTGCCTGTGATAGTGCTACCATTAAGTCCTCAGAACTGCATAACTGGACCCAAGGCTAAGAATGCAATACAAAACCAATCCTACAATAGTCAGATTTAGCTGTCCCTCTTCAGCCCCACAGGAAGCGGACAGAAACTCTACAAACCAAATAAATAAAACTGTTCTCATTATTGCTGTATAACAAAGCCTTACTTTCCAAACTACCTCATTGATGTCCAACAGCAATAATGTTAGCATTCCTAAAATGCAGCTGCCTCTAGGGTAGAACACAGAAGATCCCCCCATGTCAGCACTGGTCCGCAGCTCCTATGGCAGAATAGGTGAAATAATTAAGGAATGCTTGGAGAAAGCCAGCCTTATATCTGCAGCTGCTGTAAGGCAGGTAGTTCTACAACCCTGACTACCAGGACAGCAATCTGCTGAGAATCTGCCCCAGAGGATCCCAGCAGAAAATAGCCCAAGAAAAAATATATCTTTGAGACCTGATGTTGAATTAATGACTACTCTTTCTGGATGTAACATTATTTATCCTGAACATATGAACCACTCCAAATGTCATGTATCTGTGGACAAATCTCTAGGGATTAAGAGACACCAGAAAAACAGGAAGAACTAAGGAGAATAGAGACTTGCACCTCATCAATAAGTCTGCAGTTCTCCACAGTTAACAGACTCACTGAAGGCACCACCTGAAAACAGGCAGTATAACAGAGCTATCTTTGAGGTGCCCCCCTCCCCAGCTGTGTCTAACAAGTTAGTTCTTTGAAGGGCACAAAGAGAAGAAAGAAGAAGAAGCAAAGGAGAGGCACAAGAAAATTCAGGAAAGGGATGTCACAGATTCTTTGGTAGAAAAAGCAAACGGAGAGATACAAAATAGGGAAGTAGCAAGAAGGAGAAAGGATGGGAAGTCCTGAATGTGGGGTGGCATGAGGTGGGCTGAAGGTGTGATGTGCAACCACAGAAGAAAGGGATGGAAGTAGCACAGAGGGAACATGTGGAGGGAAAGGCAAGAAGAGATCAGGAAAGCAGGAATTCTCTGACGTACGTTGGAAAGGCAGCCTGCTAACTTGGATGAGATCAGTAACGAGGCGCCTGGGATTAGGTACAGAGAACAGAAGTGACATCAGCATTGCTTACCAGGCACATTTGGTATTCAAGGCGCTTCCGAGCATCTTCACTGGGTTTCTTCTTACGGAAGAAGAGTGGCATCTTGAGTTGTGACTACAGCTCCGTCTGAGTGGTACAAAGTATCAGCATAAATAAAGGCAGATGGCTCTTGGAGCGTGTGGAACCTGGACTACAGAACTGTGCTCTAATAAGAAAAACAAAAAAAAGAAGAAAAAAAAAATCACTGCTGCAACAATTGTCTTCGGTTAGGCCTTCCTTTGTCTTGATCAAACAGAGCCCATCACACCTCTGCAGCCGAAATGTCAACGTGAGTCTTGAAAGCACTGTGGAACTTCTGAGACAGGCAGACTGTCCTGTCATTCCTGTGCAGGATGCAAGGCCAGCTGAAACACGTACAGACAGGAAAACACAGGATCCAATCAAGGACAGGAATTAAGAAGGCGGTGCCAAGAAAGCAAGCACTGGGACAAAACCAAACTACTCAAACGATTAACTCTAGCACCATAATGAGCAACTGCAAAATCCTACAGAGTAAATCTAGGCTGGAAATGAGACAATTCCTAATTTGAGAGCGTCCACCTTGCAGAGCAAGAGAAACAGGCAGGACTGATGCAGATCAGAACACAGAGGACTTGGAAGGGGACTTTGCAATTGCTGCACTCTGGCAGTCACACAGCCCATGTCAGCTGCTTTCAGGGACACCAGATAGACTCAGGGTCAGGGTATCCAACCTCAGCTTGCTTTGCTTCTCAGCTCCACTGTAACAGGTCATGGCCTCGAATTTTAGGGCAGGGATTATCTTGAAGTAAGCAAACACTTGGTTCACTGGCATTTCAGGCAGAAACTGCTGCACAGCAATGCTTTTCCTATTTTAGTCACCTAGTGAGGCAAAGGGATTCTGCTTTAACACCTATTAACTTAAAGTTAGGTTTTAAATACGTTTAGAAAACCAACCTATTTTCCAAACACCAAATTACTGCCCACAGAGCCAAAATAACCTCCCTGCTGAGAAATTTCAATAAGTTCAGACTTAAATACCCAAATCAGGAGTTGGGCAAATCCTTGTGGGTCTCTTCCAACTTGGGAGATTCCACGACCCTGAGAAATGCTCACTGTGGCCCACTCTGCTCTCCCTCTGTGTAACACCCACTGCTCACCACGGAGTCATCACTCACCAGCCAAGGCAAGCCAGGAGGAGAGGCCAGAGTGAAAATGAAGACGGTTAAGCAAGAAGGGAAATTCATGATCAGGAATTAGTTAAGAAATTCAGTAACACATAACAAGGAGCCTCGAACACAGGTCAAACATCACAGACAGGAGTAAAAGGGGACTTAAAAGATAAGAAACAAGAGAAGGATGCTTGCAGCAAAGCAATGATAACACTGATGACCTTAAGCACTGCTTTATTCCTTCTTAGCTATCTCTGTTACGGCCACGTACCTTCCATCAGTCGTGTGGACAGCAGACAGTTCAGTTTTCACCCCAAAACTGCAAAAGCTGAAGGACAGGCGGCTGAATAGAGAAAGAAACGTGTCAGGGCTGCGAGGAGAAACGATCAGGAGCCATCTGCAGCGGGCCGGGCACCTGCAAACCTGCATCCCGGCGGACCCCGCATCCTGGCAGACCCCGCAGACCCTGGGGTGCTCAGCTGACTGAGGAGCACCCACCGCAACGCGCCCAGCTGCAGCTCAACGAGACCCCCCGCCCCTCCTGTCAGCCACCACAGCGGCCGGCAGCCTCACCACCGCCACCGGCCCCAACGCGACAGAAGCGGCAGCAAATCCCCTTCCGGCTCCGCGCCGCCCAGCCCCCTCCTCAACCCGGCCGCGCTCACCGCAGCCCGCTGCCATGACGCCCTGTCCCGGGGCCTCCGCATCACAGACGCGAAAGGCCAGAGCGCCCCCCTCCCACACCATAGAGTTCCCAGTAAGCGAGGGAGAAAGGGGCGGATCCCAAGCTCTCGCGAGATCTCGGTGCCTATATATATTTCCCGCGCAGCGCCTACTGCCTTTCCACCACCGGCTAGGCCGCGGTTTTTAGGATCCGCCGTCATCCGCGCCGCCCGCCGCCGCCATGCCGCCCAAGTTCGATCCGACCGAGGTGAAAGTCGGTACGTGTTGGGCTTGGGGGGACGGCGGGGCGCTGGGGGAGCGGGGATGGCGGTGTGGAGCTGACTGAGCGTTGCTGTGTCCGTAGTGTACCTGCGCTGCACCGGCGGGGAAGTCGGCGCCACTTCCGCCCTGGCCCCCAAGATCGGACCGCTCGGGTTGGTACGTGGGGCTGCGGGGTCGGGCGGGGGGTGCGGGGCCGGTCCCGGTGCGGTGCGTGGCTCTTTGCCTTCATTCATGCGAGGTTTTTCTGACTGTAATACGTGTGTTCTTCTCAGTCTCCCAAAAAGGTCGGTGATGACATCGCCAAGGCTACGGGGGACTGGAAGGGGCTGAGGATCACGGTGAAGCTCACCATCCAGAACAGGCAAGCGCAGGTACTGAACGCCACGAGGGATCGCGCTGTGGCGCAAGCGCTGGGCGCAGCAGGCGCTGCTTGCCGCAACCACAGCAGCCAATCCCGGCAGGGTCGACTCAGCCCTTCATCCTTCCGAGGTGGATAAAATGAGTGCCACACTTGGTGTGGGGTCTTCTGGGAAGACCTGGGTAGGAAGTGCCCGATTCTTCTGAGTGCAGTGTGTGTGAAGTGTGGGGCTGGAAAACAAGGGGGCATGGGGGTCTGAATGAAGCCCTTCGGAGCCGGTCTGCAGCCATCTGCCACTATACCTGCCTTGAATTCAGTGGCTAGTATATTCCAGTGGTGAGCTGAGAGCAGCCCCAGCCCAGGAAGCAGTGCTCTTCTGGCTGTGGGGAGTCCTGTGCCGAAAGGCTGGGAACAAAGTCCTGTGCTTCAGGAGGAGGCATGTAATGGGGAACAGAAAACTAAGTCCAGGCTTTGTGTTATCTGCATGCTTGGGTGGTGTGGAAAAGAATGAATCTCTTCTTATTTAGATAGAAGTGGTTCCTTCTGCCTCTGCTCTGATTATCAAAGCTCTGAAGGAGCCCCCCCGTGACAGGAAGAAGCAGAAAAACAGTAAGTGTTGTTCCACCTTTGGTTCTCAATGTCATTTAGTACTGAAAAAGAACACGTACCTCATGGCTGCTTAGCATAAACTGGCAGGGGGCTTCTGGGGCAGCAGGATTTCCTGAAGTGTAGCACACAGACAGTGCATACATCTTCAAAGTGAGCAGAACAGCCACCCGCCACTGTACCTGTCTTGTAATGCAGTGACTTGTATAGTCCAGAGGTGAGCTGAGAGAAAATGCCAACCTAGGAAACAGAGTTATTCTTTTTCTTGTGGGTAACTCTGTGCCGAAGGCTGGGAACAGCAGCACTGATCACAGCCCCAGTGTAGCTGTAACCTCACTGCTCTCTGTGATCTGAGTGCCAGGAATGGCGTTTTTCTGTTGGAGCATGGGGAGCTGGAAGTGCACTGTGCTTCAGTGAGCTTACTGGTGCTGTTGTTTTGCTTCACAGTAAAGCACAGTGGCAGTGTCAGCTTTGATGAGATAGTGAACATCGCTCGGCAGATGAGGCACAGGTCTCTGGCTCGAGAGCTGTCTGGTGAGTACTGACCTTAAGGGGTGGGACTGAGTCTTGCTGTGTGATCTGAGTGGCTCAGGCTCTTGGCTGATCCTTGGGACAATCTAATAACTGGTGTGGTGAAGTTCCTACAGCTTGTATGTGCTGACACTGAACAGGTGGCTGTAGCAACACACGAACAACCTGGTGCTGCCAGGAGCCAGCATCTCACTGCCTGGCAGTGCTAGCTGCAAGGTCTGAGTGCATGGTAGGGCTTAACTCAGGGATCCTGACCTGCCTGTAGTACCTGCTGTCATAATATGGGGCTGAGTAGCACCCTAGGCACTGAGCGTGTAGCAGACAGTGCTTTCTGGAGCTTTCTGTGAGCAGTACCCTCTAGCTGGCTTAGGCTGTGTGCTGCCCCTTCTAAACCAGGTGGCTGCAGCCTGCAGACCACCAGGTAGCTGGCATGGGAGGGCTGAGGCATTTAGGAATTGGGCTATATAATGGTTCTTCAGGTTTTTTTTCTGTGCTGAAGCTGTGTTTTCCAACTGCAGGGACAATTAAGGAGATTCTTGGAACTGCTCAGTCTGTGGGCTGCAGCATTGATGGCAGGCACCCTCATGATATCATTGATGACATCAACAGTGGTGCAATTGAGTGCCCAGCTGTACGTATCCATCTCTAACTGAAACTGCTGTAATTAAACTATTTACTAAAGGGCTCTCTACTAATGAGCTATATTTTTTTTTCTCTCAACAGAGCTAAGTGTGGAAAAGGAGTTGCCATATGAAGGTTCTTACATCTTCTGTAACACCTTAAATACTTAATAAAACACCAGGCTGTCTGTAAGCAGTGTCACTGATATATTTTTTTGTCCTTGTCCAGTTCTGTGTAAGTGGGCTCTGCCTGCCCTGTGCAGAAGTACCAAGGTGATGGTTCCTGTCCAGATGTTAAAGATGAAGGATTCTCATGATGATTGCTTGCTGTGATGCAGAGCTTAGAGAAGTATGTGCATGTCCCATGTGCAGAGGGCAAACACCTCTGACTTCTGTGGAGAGCTTTCTGTGAGCTCTTGTCAATGCTGGATTTGCACACGGCTCTGACTGCCCTTCACTGGGGTAAGTGCTTCTGTAGGAGGTCAGCTTCCCCAGGTCAGTACAGCCGGGGCTGCTGTGGTGTCCCAGCAGCTGCCAAGGCTTGGAAATAACTGGGCTACCTGCCTCTGGGAGGAGCTGCATGTGCTCTGATGGCACTGATAGAAATAAAATGCTGGATAGGGCTGTATGTCCAGGTCTGTCCTCAAGTCTGCAGCATTTGTGCCTGATGGGATGGAGCTTGGCCCTGTTTACCCAGCTGTGGGAACATCTGGCTTAGGTGGCAGTGTGGGTTTCTCTGGTGTAGGTTCTTTGCTCAGGCTTTTCTCATGCTTTCAGTCAGAGGAGATGGGGGTTTTCTGGTGACTAGAAAAAATACAGACGACTCAGATTGAGGTGAACTCCTGTGCATCTTTCATTACTGAAGGGGAGCAAATCCTGATTTAGGGGTGGAATTCTGTAGTCCGGCTCAGAGCGTTGCAAAGGGTCCGGTTTCGTGTCTCTTTGGCCTCCTGACTCCTTGGATGGTGATGCTGGGGGAGCTGGGTAAGCAAGCTTGATAGCCCATGTCTACATCATATGCTCCAGGTCCTGGTGTCTCTGAAATTTAAAAAAAATAATAAAAAAAAAAAGCAGTTTGTGTTGGTAGTGTTGGTACTTCCCTTTGGGTGCTGTAAAAATCAGGTGCCACCTTAGCAGGCTGCTCCAAACCATCTGATGAAGTGTTAAGAACCTCTTCCAAACTCGGCTATAACAACATAACCAACCTCTAATGAAGAGGTGCTTCGTGTTTTAGGCTTGATGCATGTTATACGAGACAGGGTTTGATGCTTGGTGCTCACACCTGAAAGCAATGTGGAGCTGTTAACTGAGGTACTGCTGCAGGATGTGGGTAAAAGCAATGTTCTTGAAGTTCCTGGGAAGCATTGTTCTATCCAGCAGGGACAGGGCTCTCCTTTGGAGTGGCACAGCACCAAGGATGCTGTGTGACCTCTCAGGCTGCACAAAACTGAAGTGGAATAATCCTGGTGATAAGAATGCTTTGGCTGACACTGGTGTTGCTAAGCCTGGCTAACAATGGTGTTATGAGTGCAGTTCACTGCAACCCCACCAGCACCCTGGGGTGGGGAGGAGCCTTCTCAATGTACAGCTAGTTTTCTGAAGGGAAAGGGAAGGAAATTCTTCCCGAGATCCTGAACACTGTGGGCCTTGGTCTCAGGAAAGATTTTTGGAAGGTGTGCTTTCCTCCTCTACAAATGCAGTGATGGTACTCAATGAGTTGATTTTTTTTTTTTTTTTTAAATTGTCTTTTCACTTCAGCAAGCAACACAGTTATCCAGCACTTACAGCACAAGAGAGACTTTCTGGATGGAGCTCTGCTACAGCAAACAGGACTGTATATGGTGGTATGTATTGTAACTGTGGGAAATGGTGGCAAACTGGTGCATCTGGCAATGAATGTAGAGGATACTTCAGCTGGGCTGCTCAAAATCACCAAATGGGGCTCTGACTGTTTACCGGGATCTGAGTCCTTTGGGAAAAAGTCAGAGTGGCAGGAGGGAGCTGGCTGTGCTGGGGCATCGGCTGCAGCTGCATCGTGCTCCTGGTGCTGAGTGACTTGGAGTCTCTGCATAATGGAGGAAAAGTTAGGCCCCCAAATAAATCCCAGCCCAAGCTCAGTGTGAGAAAATGTGGTGGCAGCTACTGTGCAGTGTGTGCTGAGCTGTGGCTGTTGGTTGCTGGAGTAGTGCAAGCAGCATCAATTCCCGCTAGGCAAAGCACCACACAATTCCTAAGTAGCTGTTTGAGGCTACTTAGATGCAGAGCAATGTGGAGAAATCAAATCTTTGTAACTGCTCCAGCTTAAGCCAGAAGTGTGGCTTTTGGCTACAGTGCCTGAGTGCACGGCAGTCATGCACCCCGTCCATCCCTGGAGGGGTTCAAGGCCAGGTTGGATGGGGCCCTGGGCAGCCTGGGCTGCTCTGAAATGTGGAGGTTGGTGGCCCTGTGTGCAGCAGGGGGTTGGAGCTTCGTGATCCTTGAGGTCCCTTCCAACCCTGGCCATTCTGTGACCTTTTCCACCTGAGATGCTCAAATAGCAGCAGTGCTGTAATTTTACGCTGGGCTCAGGGGCAGAAGTGGAATGCACAGCAGCAATGAGGGAGCTGCCAGGATCTCTGGATGAAGGCTGGGCTGTGTGGGAGGGCAGGAGGGATTTGGGCTGACCGATGTGTCTGCGGTTTCTGAGAATATCCAGGCTGGTCCGCTGCTGCCTGATGAAATGTGGGTACATCGCTCCGGTGAGCTGAGGGCTGCAGATAGTGCATGTGGGCTGCAGTGAAATGGAGAAAGGCAGAACACAAAATTAGCTTCTGTCACTTCAAATAGCAGCAGCAGACATCAGCTTTTATCACACATTCCAACTCTATCAGTCTGCAAGACCTCATGCAGCCTCGTCAGCAGCTGCGGGAGCTCCCCTGCTTTCTGCTTCCCTTTGCTCCCTCTTCAGCTGTTTGTAGGGCCTTTCTCTGAGACAATGAGAGAATCAGGGAATAAAGCTGGATAAAGCAAGACTGTCATCCCAGGCACTTGTTATTTTTATAATTCTCTAGCTTGGAGGTTCCAAAGCAAGGATGCATGGCCTTGGTGTTTTCTCAAGTGAGGTTTGCTTTTGATCCAGCACATTCCTCACCTCTCCAAGAACACAACAACAAAATCCTGGTTTGGTGTAAGGAAAAACGTCTCCAAGTGGCCCTAGACTGCAGTGGGGACTGGAATGCTGGTGAGACCTCCTGGGCCCTGGGGAAGCTCCATTGGCCAGGCTGGCTGTGTGCTCAGTGGTCAGCTGGTTCCTTTCCAGCTGAGCTTTGCAGCAATCCCACCACCAAGCTGCACTAATGCTGGCGTTGCTGACAGTGAAGGCAGTCTGGCGGAGGTGAGCAGCACATCTTTCAGAAGCAATTTTAGTTTAAGAGCTTTAAAGTAATCGCTAACCTTGGCATTAGCAGAGCCCCTGCTGCTGTGAGCTTGGAAGCACCCTGCGTTGCACAGCATCCCTGCATGCGTGTGCTGTGGACTCTCCCCACTTGACAGTGCATGAAATAATGGGGGAAGAAAAAAAATGTACTTTGCGTAAGGGCAACTATCCTGGGGTCAAGATAGGACCTTTCCCATGCTGCCTTAGGACAGCTCCAGCAGGAGCCCCGCAGCTCTGGGAAGCTGCCGATCTGGTCCCCCTCTGCCAGAAATTTTTTCCCACCCAGGCATCCTAGAAGGGAACTGACGCAGCCAGTATCGACCTACATCAGCTCCGTGTTTGAACTCCATCCTCCTGATCGCTGGCTCTGCGCTCGGCCACCACGGTTTCTTTCCGCTGCAGCGTGCCGCATCTGCACGAGGAAGGACGGAAGTGGCACACAGGGGGGCCGAGCGCCTCCCAGGACGCGGCTGTGCCGTTCCGCGCTCCCGGAGGCGACCGCGCGGGCACCGCCGTCCGCCATTTACCCATGTTTCCGATTTGGACAACGCCTTCACGGCCGAACACGCGGAATTTGACGGCAGCAGCACCGGCCCTTCGGCGCCGGGTCTCCGTCGGAGCACGGCGGTACGGAACGACGCCGAAGCGCGCGGAGCGGCGCCGGGACAGCGCGTCAGGAGCGCCTGCACGGCACGGAAGCGGAGGGGCGGCGGAGAGCGCTCCCGGAACGCAGCAGCCCCGAGCTGCGCGAGTCCGTCTGTCCGTCCGCTCCAGTTCCTATAGAACCCCTGGACATCCCGCCCCGGTCTGGGACCGGGCCGCTGCCAGGCCTTCGAGGCTGGCGCTGCGCCCCCACCGCGGCCACGTTACGGTTTATCGATGGCTACGCGTGTAACGCAGCGCCCCGCCAGGCTCAGGCCCGCTCCCACGCCGCCCCTCCCCGCCCGCCAGTGCAGGCGGCACAAAGCTTCCCGCGAACGTGACGTCACCGCCCGCTCCTCCCTCCCCCCGCCCCCTCCCGCGCCCGAACCCGCGCCCGCGCGCGCCCCCTTCCATCTTCCTCCCGCCCTCCTTTCCCACGTGACTCCGCGCCGCGCCGCCCTGCCATTGGCCGCGCCGGCGGCGTAGTAAGAGCGACGCGGCGAGGGCGCGGGCCGCCATTGGCCGGCGGGCGGCGGGTGGGAGGTGGTGCGGCGCCCCGCCCCCCTCCCCGGGTGTGCGCGAGGCGGCGGCGCGTGGCAGCGGCTCCCGCTCGCGGGCTCCGAGGCGCTGAGCGCGGGCCCGGCGCGGCCCGGCCATGACGGACTTCAAGCTGGGCATCGTGCGGCTCGGCCGCGTGGCCGGCAAGGTGCGGGCTCCGGGGGAGCGGACGGACCGACGGACGGAGGGAGGGGGGGCGCGGCCGGGAGCCGCGGGCCGGGCTCGGCCGCACGGAGCGGGCGGCGGGCGGCGGGCGGAGCGCGGGACGGCGGGCGCGGGGCGGCGGCTGAGCGCCGTGCTGTGTTGCAGACCAAGTACACGCTGATCGACGAGCAGGACATCCCGCTGGTGGAGAGCTTCTCCTTCGAGGTGAGCGCCGCGCGGCCCCCCAGGACCGAACCCCTCGGGAGCCGCTCCTCCCCCCTTCTGGGCCCGCGGCCCCGCGCCCCGTCCCCGCGCCCCGTCCCCGCACCCCGTCCCCGCACCCCGCCCCGCCCGGAGCGCTCCGGAGCTCCGTCCTCCTTCACGCGGCCGTCCCCGCGCCGCGCTGCCGGCCTGCCGCCCCTGCGCGCTGCCGGCCAGGAACGGCGCTCCCCCTGTTGGAGCGGGGAAAGTTGAGAGGTGTTCCCTCCGCACGTGGGTGCGGAAACGTCCCCTGAGCGGAGTCGCACCCCGAGGTTTGCTGTTACCGCCCGCGCCCCTGGGGCTGGGAAGGCCGAGGGATGCCCGGGCTGTGCTGCGCGCGGAGCTCCCGGCGCCGCGTTGTTCCCTCTGCGCGGCCCTGCTGACAATAGCGAGGGCCCACGTGCGGCGCCGCGTCCTACGAGGAGAGGTGGGGGCTGTGGGAGTGGGGCCGGGGCGGTGCAGGGGCCTTCGGTACTTCCACTGTGGGGTGGGGTGAGAGGAGATCTGGGTCAGATGGGGAGGAAACCCCTCCCTCAGAGGGCCGTGAGGCCCCAGCGCCGCTGCCCAGAGCTGCGGGTGCCCGTCCCCGAGTGCCCAAGGCCGTGGATGGGCCCTAAGCAAACTGACCCGGGGGGGGGGGTTGGGGTCCCTCCCAACCCAAGATGCAGCAGTAGAGGCTCAGTCGCGCTGGAGATTTGAACCATGATTCCATGGCAATTCAGCGTCCTGCAGACATGTGGGAAGTGCTGCCTGCCTTTACCACTGCTGTCCCATTGCAGCTCACACTCTGCCGCTCAGCACCCGTTGTTCTTACAATCTTCCCCTTCTCTCCAGGCTCGCATGGAGGTGGATGCTGATGGAAATGGTGCTAAAATATTTGCTTATGCTTTTGACAAAAACCGTGGAAGGGGATCTGGCCGCCTGCTGCACGAGCTGCTCTGGTGGGTATCCCATGGAGCCCGGGGCTGCTGCTGCTGCCCACAGCATTTGGGGCCTCTCAGGGAGTCCCAGCCTCAGCCAGAGCCCAGCACAGCAGTGCTGCTGTGTCCTGGCCTGGGTCTGTTTTGCACTGTGCCTTGAAATAGCTGAGGCTCCAATAACTTTATTTGCACGGAAAGTAGTGACAGGTGAGTACTGTGTTGCTTAAATCTGAGAAATACGACTGAAACTTTACTTGGGGCTTCTGTGCTGTGATGAGCAGGTAAGTGAGAAGTGGCAGAGTGTGGATAGAACATCTGATAGCCTGAAACTTCAGGGATTTTGCTTGGCTTTCTGGAGCGCTGCCTGAAGGGTGTGCTGCTGTTTCCTATACTGTTGTGTCTGCTCCCCACAGGCAGGGAGCATTGCCTGAAATTCTTTGTAGCTGCCATTAGGACTCAGAGCCCTGTGTGCATGGTTGCCAGCAACCTGTTGTTAGAGGCACTTTGCAAATGTGTTTTTCATGGATTTGTAGGAAAGATGGGATATGTTGAAGAGAATCATTATTTATTTTTAAAAGTCTTTAAGAAATTAAACATGCTTTCTGTTCAGTCCAGTAAACTGTAATGAGAAGTCACAGTGCCTAAGATCTCACTGTACTTTCTTCATTGCTTGAAGTTACTTGTTCTCCCCCGGCTCAGAGCCTGGATGAGAGGAGGGAGTCAGGAAAAGCTCCAGGCACTATTACTATTATTTTCAATCTGCTCATTAAATATGGATTTTAACCTGCTTCTGTTATTGTTTAATCTCACAGTACACAACTTTGGAAGTGAGTCACAAGTTGGCTGCGCCGCACGGTGTGAGTCGGGCTGTCAGCCCCTGCTCACTGTGCACCTCACAGCAGGACCTGCAGTGCTTGCATTGCTCCAGCGTGCGCAGGGCTTTGCACACAGCTCAGCCATTGCCTCTCTCATTAGCTGGACTTCTTAGGAAACAAATCTAACATTCAGTTGGGTAACTCACATTGTGTGAGTTCACCGTATGCTGGTGTCAAACCCCCGAGGTTCTGCGTGATGGGGATTTTTGGAGGCTGTGAGCTGTCCTGAATGCAGATCTGCATGTCTGGAGATGCAGTCAGGTTCTTTGGGAAGCACTCAGCATTTCTACTGTTCTGTAAAGTTGGTTTGATCCCTCTGAAGGCGTGATTTGCTGTGGCCTTAAATTACATGCTACCACGAGGCTGCTTTGTTTGCCTTGCTGCCTGAGTCTCCTTGTATCTCTGGGAAGCCTCTTGGCTGCAGATGCTGTGTAGTGCTGGCCCCGCTGTCAGCACACCGTTCTGCTCTCCTTGTGCTGCAGCTGTTCTGAAAAGAAACCTGCAGTGTGTTGAGCTGAAGGTCCTTTCCCCATGAGCTCTGGCAGCAGGGAGCACTGCGGGGGCCCTGTAAGGGAGATGAGTGGCAGCACCCATCACAGCTGTGTTTCCTGCATGAAAGAAAAGCAGAGAGCTTGGGTTAGTGCATGTGGAGGAGTGCAGGAGTTCCACCCGTCCTTCTGTGTGTCCCCTTCTTCCCCAGAATCTCATTGAAGGAATAAACCTGATGCTGTGCTTCTGGTTTAGCATACAGTGTTGGATGCTTCTGCAGTAAGGCTGATAGATGTTTGTTCGTTTGAGTTAAGTAAGGAATCATTGTTCATGCAGTGAGGGCCTTAAAGCTTGTGGCTGCCGAAGCTGCAGCGGTGATGGGAACCTTTTCCCACTCTCCCCCCAAAACCCTCCTGCCAATGTGTGCAGCAACCTGCAGTGCCACATGGGAGCTGCAGCCTGAATCATAACACACTTCTGCAGTGCTCCTTCAGGAGGAGCTTCCTGCAGCCTTTGGCTCAAGTGGCTCCGGGATGCCCTGCACCAGGATGTGCCCCTGGGTATTATGGGATGCAGGAGGTACAGCTGCAGTGGAGCTTATTGGGGTCATGGGTGCAGATAGAGGCTTTGTAGAGGGGGGGTAGGACGTGGCTTATTGATGCCCCTAACAAGCTCTTGGAATCCTCTTGTTCCCTAACTTCAGCCTTTCTTTAAACTCCCATTATCTGTTTCAGAAAAGTTTCTTGGTCAATCTCCCTCCTTCCCTCCTCCCCTGTTTGCTCTTACTTTGCACCTCTGTTTCTTCCTCCCAGATCCCACATCCATATCAATCTCATCTCCCTTGTTGGCACTTTGTCCTGGTTTCGGTCTAATGAACCTTAATTCCTTCCCTCTTGGTATCTGATCAATGGCTGCCTTCATCTGTATACATGTATGTATCCATGTAGCTCCATGGTTCTCACTTCCAGCCTTCAGTGTTCCCCATTTCACTTGTCAGACCCTCCTGCAGCGTTCAACAACTCCCAAAGCAGCTTTCCCTCCATCAGGGCCTTTCAGCAGGCTGTTTTCCATAGCTTGTTTTTGGTTTCTTTTCTTCTCTAAATCAAGGCTGGCATGAGTTAATATGCAGCTGTCCTGCTTTGGGTTCAAGCAGTGTTCAGTAATTTCTCTTAGTCAATTGTGCAGGCATTGCAGGCTGTCTCTTATTCACAATTAGTCAAAAACATTCGCCTCTTTGGTGGTGAAACCCCTGTCCTGTTGCTTAAGAGACGTCCTCAGTAAATGAGAAACTGACTCACGCCAGTGCCAAAATTGAACATAAGTGTGTCTGATAGAAACTCTTACTAAAATAATAAAACAATATTAGCTCCTCTCAAGCTATTATCTTAATAATTACATGGGTGCTGTTGCTGAAACTGGAATGATGGTTTCTGGAAGTTTCTCTGCAATATTCTTGCAATTAAAATATACTAGGATTGTCTTCTGAGTCAACTAATTTATAATGGAAATGAGCTTCTGAAACAGATCTCTGTCTTCTGGGAGCTGATATAGCTGAAATATTCACTGCAGCCTGAGTTGTATCATCTCCGTTTCAACGGCAGCAGGCTGGGAGGCCTTCTGGGTTCAGTGCAGAGTTGGGGCTGTGGAGCGTCACTCATTGCTGAGCTCTGAGCTGGTTTTGTTTCCTGCAGGGAGAGGCACCGTGGAGGGATCGCCCCGGGATTCCAGGTGGTACATCTGAATTCAGTGACTGTGGACAACCGCCTCGACAATCTGCGCCTCGTCCCGTGGGGATGGAAACCCAAAGCTGAAGATCTCTCCAGTAAACAGAGGTGTGCTGATATTTGGCAGGGAGATGCCATTGAATAACACTTGTCAACGTCTTCAGTTGTTTCACCTCTTCTGTTCAGTGGTGTCCATCTTGGCTGAGCCTGTTTGTTTGACTTTGGGCTGTTTATGCATCACTGTTTCAGATTGCTCATCTGAGAAAGACCAGAGTTAGTGCTGACGGTGCTATGGAGGGTCAATCTCTCCCCGTGGCAGTACGTAGAGGTTCTGCTCTGCCAGATGTCACCACAGTAAAGCAGTAAACCTGCTTTCCCTTCTGCTTGAATGGTGGCATTTGGGGGCAGAGTTCAGCCTGCAGTTCTTGCAGGCTTGTAGCTCTCATCCTCAGGCACTGAAGTTCTGACACGGTCTGCAAAAGCCGGGGGCTGCACAATGCTTACATCTGGAATGATGTATTTAGGTTAAAAACGAGTTCCTGGGAACAGCTTCTGTGGGTGTTCACTGCAGGTACTGGGAACTTCCTACACGCCACGTTGCGCTGATGTTACTCAAAGTGCATCAGATCCTTACATCAGGTTGGACTTGTTTCACCTGTGATGGGGGAGGGCAGGAAGGTTCATTTTTTGTGAGGGACCCATAGGCTTCATTCTTTTGCATTTACACCAGAGTAACCCTAAAAGGATGCTGTATGTGAGAAATGTATGTAGTCTGAGGTGTAGCAGGTTCAATGCAATGGTAACCTTACCTGCCTTTTTTAACGAATGTGCACTTGCTTTTTTAAAGGGAACAAAGTCTGTATTGGCTGGCAATCCAACAGCTCCCTACAGACCCTATAGAAGAGCAGTTTCCTGTACTGAATGTAACACGATACTACAACGCTAACGGGGATGTTGTGGAGGAGGAGGAGAACTCATGCACATACTATGAATGTCACTACCCCCCATGCACAATGATTGAAAAGCAGGTGTGTTGGAAAGAGCTGGAAGTAAACAGATGATGACTTGGGCTGCTTCTGTAGGGGAGGGGAAAGGTTGTTCCTAAAACTAGCAAGTTTTGCAGGCTGCATTCAGTTGCTAAAGGCAGAAATTCTCTTTGAATTGGGTGTTCTTCATCATGGATTTTTTCTGATGTGATTCACGCTCTTTAGACTTCTTTGGAAGTATTTATCAGGGCTTCATAGAGGAAGGATGTAGATTTTAATTGACATTTTGAGAGAACGTTGTGTTGAATTGAGACGAGAAGTGACCTAACCGTATGCTGGGAGGAGTGTAATGGCTGCAGTGTGCATAAAAAGACAGGTGGAAGCATTCCAGCTCTCCAGTGACCCAGAATTTGAAGGAGCTATGTGAGGCTTCTTTATCAGATATGGAGAAAGCGTTTTAAAGCTTTGAAAGTAGTGGAGTAAAAAAGATTACGTGCTTGTCCTTTCATATGAAGAGAGTGGACTTGCATGGTGCTTATTCAGTGCTGAACCAACAGGAAAGCTAGCTGTGGCTCTTTGCTGTAGGCAGATGAAGCAGCATAGTCCAGATGAAGGCAGGTATAGAATGGAGCATCTGAGGGCTGCATCTCCATCAGACCGATGTCTTTATCTAAGAATAAGGGCTTTTCTTTTGTGATAATAAATGCTGAACAGGCTAAAATCATCTAGTGCTCCATTTTGGTCTTTTTGAGGAGCAAGTAAAGAAGTTTAAAAACCATCTTAATTTGAAAAAGGGTGAGCATTACCTTCTGCTTGGGTCTGCACCTGAGAGCTTCCTGGATAACTGTCCAGCAGCGACAGCGTGTGCAGCCCTGCTGGCTGTGTCTGTATCAAAGATGTTTGCACAACAGCAGCAGTATGAGAACATGTGTAAAGCTGTCAGAATTCAGTCTACTGAGCCCTGCAGGAACAATTGCAAAATCAAACAAATGCTGTTGCTCCGAGTCGTTGTGGTATTCTGGTGCTGGGATATGCTGGGAGGCAGGAGCGAGAGGCGGGTTGTGAACCTCGCTGGGAATGGCAGAGGTCTCGTGGTGCTGGACAGGCTTGCTAACGCCGCTTTCTTTCTCCTAGCTGCGTGAATTCAACATCTGTGGCCGCTGCCAGGTGGCCAGGTACTGCGGGTCACAGTGCCAGCAGAAGGACTGGCCTGCGCACAAGAAGCACTGTCGGGAGAAGAAAAGGACCTTCCAGCAGGAGCTCGGACCCGAGCGATGACCGGGCGGCACAGGCCTCTCAGCAGCAGGATTCCTTCTCAAAGGCATTGGACTCTTGCTTTTGCACAGTAATGACAGACTGCTTATTGAAGCCAGAGGCACTGAAGAAGAAAAACCCTGTGATGCTTGAGCAGAACAGCTGACTGGATGAAGCCGGCTCTGACTGGTGCTGTGGAAAGGGATTGGGTCTACCCTTCCAGTATTATATTCTCAAGCAAAAAGACTACTGTGGAGGCTCCAGGCAGGAAGCTTCTCATTATTTATATGTTAATACGTTTGTAAACTCATGTACAGTTTTTGTTAGAAATTCTTGATAGGACTCATTACCTGTAATGTGCAGATGAGAACACATTGTTGGCCTCAAAGTTTAAAAAAAAAAAAAAAAAAAAGTCATGTAGCAAAAGCTTTTCCTCCCATGTGGCTAGAAGTGTCTGTGGCTGTGTCAAGGCCAGGAGGCTCTGACATCAGCACTTGCTCTGGAGAACTCTGCATGGAAGTTATATTTAAAAAGAAAAAAAAAAGGCAAACACAGTAAAGGTTGGAATGAATCATTGTGTGCTCTCTAGTTTTCTGCTGTTCCTGCCGGGTGCTTTCAGAGCACAGTCACACGAGGGTGTTGGACGTGCATGCCCAGTAGGAGCTGGGACAGAGTGTGGGACCCCATGGGATTACTGTGAGCAGGCAGGCTGTGGTGCTGCTTCCTTCAGAGCACTGCTGGAGTCCGTGTGTTAAGCAAGCAGTGCTTTTAGAAAGCTGAGCTGGCTTTCTTGTCGCAGAACCCCTGTACAGAAGTAGCTGTAGGGAAGCTCAGGTAGGCAGCTGCCTGGGGGTGCGGTTGCCATCGTGGCTTCCCTGGGAGCATAGCAAATACTGTGATGTGCAGATATGTCTAACTGACCTAATATTTGGTGATTGAGTTATTTATTTAAAGAAAAAGTGTCAAACCAAGAATCAGGTTTTTTTATTTACTAATAAGGATTTGATGTGCAGAGTGCGTGCCTGCTTTTTTTCTTTTCAGGTGTTTCCTCATGTATAACTTGAAAGTTTTTTTCTTTCTCACTTTTGCCTTAAAGGTGTATCGCTGAGTTTCCTGAAGAACTACATGATTTAGTACCAGGTGTTAGTCTTGCTTCGCAGCTAAAAAATGTGAGTTGCTAAATTCTGAAAGCAGAGCCTTTCTCTGAATGCTTTTTGAAATAGATTTTTTTTTTTTTTAAACATGAAAACTGTCAAATTCATTTTGGAATCGGAATTCACTTTGCCACTTCTTGTTGGAATGTTGGTCTTGCTTGTACTCAATCTGTCAGACAACAGCCTGCTGTGGACGCCAATATTATATTATGTTTCTAATATCTGCTCGGTTAGTTCTTAATTATTACTGCTTGGGTGGGTTTTTGTTCTTCAGGCATCATGGTGAATAACAACTTGTGGAGCTTCCTGATGGAAGCTCTCTTGGTGGGCACATCTTGAAGGCGCAACTCATGGTTATACCTCAGCTTTTCTGTTCAGGCTGCCTGAAATGCTCTTAGGCACAAAGAGGTTTAGCAGGACCTGTTCAAACTTCCCTTATTTTTTTTTAAGGAAACAGTTAATTGCTTTAAATGAATTGTAAGTTTTTTAATATAAAATGGAATGTAAGGAATACATATATTTTTTTACCCAAGGTAATAATCTGAGAAGGGCAGAAATATTGTCTCCTTCTTGCCCTTCTAAAGGGCTGGTGTTGCTCCTGCCGGTTCTCAATTGTACAACCACTAATTGTGATAAGCAAAATACAGTGTTAGAGCGTTTGAACTCTTCTGCAGCACTGAGCAGAGAAAGTGGTCGTGGCTCATCTGTAGGAGAAATAGACAAACTGCAAATGAGGTGCTGATCAGGAGGCAAAGGGCAGATATCTCCTGAGCAGCAGATAAAGGAGAGGTGAAATGCTAAAGGGAACAAAAATAGGATGATGGGTGCCTGGGGTGGTGAATGGGATGGGAAAGGTGACCACTGGGTTAGGAGATCTGTTACAAGTCTCTTCATCAATTAATGATGAAGTAAGACAGCTACTAATCTTAGTGTGCAGCTGTTGACTCCAAACCCTTCGTGCCTGAGGAGAGAAGTGGCTATGAGGACCCCAGTGTCTTTGAGTGATGATGCCTGCCAGGTTGCTGGAGGATCTGACGGTTGCAGTGTTTGGGAGCAGAAGGCAGTGGCCCAGGCCCATGCAGTCCTCCTACCTTGCCCTCATCATGGGCTGTGTTGCTGTCATATGGCTGTTCCCTGCTGGATGCACACGGTGGGGGGAGGGGAGGATAATAGAAAGGAAAATGGAATTTGAGGAATGCTCAAATCATAAAACTCAGACAAGTGATTTTAAAACCCATGAGGAGCAGAGAGACTGCCAGAGTCAGCAGACACAATGTGCAGTGAAGGGAAGATCTGATGGGGAGATAAGGCCCCAGCAGGCAGAACCGAGTGAATCCTCTACATCTGTTCACTGTGAGGGCTGGGGAGTTCACACAGCAATGCTTCCATAGCTGTCTAAAGTGCTTTGAGGAGTGATTAAAGTTCAGAACCGAGCGGCAGCAATGGAGTGCCAGGCCCAGACAGTCCCACCTACTGCTCTGAGGGAGCTGCAAGGGAATGAGCAGGGCCAGCAGCTGGGGTGTACAACTTCTCTGTAGTACCAGCACGAAAACTGCTTTTGAAACGAGTTCTGGGGCAGATGTGGCAGAACGCAGCCAGGTACATGCAGTGCTTCCCATTAGCAAACGTGGGGATGCGACAACGCAGCATCAAGGGCTGAATGCTGGAGAGGAATCAGCGTGTTTTGTGTAGGGCAGTGCCAGTGACTGTACCAGGGTTGGTAATGGCATCAACAGGCTGAGGGGACGTGGCTTGGGACTGCACCACTGCACCGACGGCCACCTTGGCTCACAGTAAAGGCAAATAGCTGCTGTGGGACAGCAGGAGGGTCACGGAGCTGGGAAAGGGAGAACTAAAGGGAGGTATGAAAATGGCTAAAACATTAATAATTATGAAGAAATAGTGAATGGAGAACGCAGCAACACCCAGTGAGGTTATTCAGGGTAACGATAATGACGATAAAGGCTGCGTGAAGAACTGCGGGAGGGGCGGGAGGCGCAGGGCGGGAACGTCGCGCTCAGCGCGGAGGGAGCCGAGGGCCGCACGCGGCCCCGGCTGAGGAAGACGGGAGCGCCGCGGCTCCGCGCCGCGCACGGCCCGGCCTGCCGCCGCCCCGCCCCGCTGACGGGAAGCGGCCGGAGCCTCCGCCTCTCCCCGCCCCGCCCCGGCGCGGAGCTGCGGGCAGCCCGGGGCCGCCCCACGCGGTTATGAGCGCGGTCTGAAATGGCGGCCCCGTGCCGGACGCGGACGCTGCAGGTGGTGGACACGGAGTTCAGCGCCGACGCGGTGGAGTGGTGCCCGGTGGAGGGCTGGCACAGCATCCTGGCCTGCGGCACGTACCACCTCCGCCCGCCAGCCGCGGTGAGGCCGCCTCGCGCCGCCCTGGGCTCTTCCCTCCCCTCGGGTCCCCGCGGGTTCCTCCGGCGGAGCGGCGGTGACCCGTCGTGAGGAACGGCCCCCCGCGATGCCCGCGGACGGGGGGTGGCCGGAGCGCCGCTAAACGAGGGCTTTTCTTCTTGATCTCTGCTGCAGACTGACTGCAGAGGGAGCCACCAGGCCTGCGACAGGACGGGACGCCTCTACCTGTACCACTACAACGAGGAGCAGCCCTGCATCCCGCTGACTGAGATCCAAAGGATCGATACCGCTGCCGTCCTGGACATCAAATGGTAACGCTGGGCTGGGGGGACTGGAGAACTCGCCGGGTTCTGCTGCTCCTCGGTGCCTTCTGCCATTGGTAGGGCTGACTGCTTACAGCTAAATTGTCCCTGACTTCTCAGAGGGAAGCATCCACCAGTGAGCAAATTGTGCTCGTTTCTGCATTGCGTTCTCCTGCGTGCTTATGAGCAGCTGGGCAGTGACTGCAGACCTCGTTTGTTTATCATACAATCGTTTTTGTTGGAAGGGACCTTAAAGGCCATCAGGTCCCACTCCCTACATTGCACAGGGACACCCACAGCTCCAGCAGTGCTCAGAGCCCCAACAGCCTGACCTTGGCTGTCTGCAGGGATGGGGCACCACCAGCTCTCTGTGCAACCTGTGCAGTGCCTCACTGCCCTTATTGTAAAAACCTTTTCCCTTATGTCCAGTCAAAATCTCCCCTCTTTTAGTTGGAAACCATTTCCCCTTGTGTCCCTGCTATAGAGTCTGTCCCCTCCCTTCTCACAGCCCTTTAGATACTGACATGCAGCTCTCAGCTCTGCCTTCACTTCTCTGGGCTGCACAGCCCCAGTTCGCAGCCTGTCTTCACAGGAAAGTGTTCCATCTCTTTATATCATAATGTGTCATAGATTCCTTTAATGTATAATATTTTACCTTTGGTGCAGGTTTATGGGAACAAGAAGACTCTTAGATTTTCTTAATGAGATTTTTTTTAATCAAGTGCCCTTTCCTTCTGCACCCTACAATAAAAGCTATTGCTTTTCTCCTTAAACTCAAAACAGTTATACATTCAAGACTTTTTTAACTGCTGGATCTTTCAGGTGCCATATTCCAGTTGCAGAACATCCCATGGTTGGCATTGCAAACTCGATGGGTGCTGTGGAGTTCTGCCACCTGACTGGCAGTGAGGTGGGTGGCTGTAACGCCTGCCAATGTTGAAGTTATTCTCACCACATTCTAGCTTTATTTGCAATGCTCAGAGACTGCAGGGAAGGAGTATGGTTTCCATGGCTTTCTCAGTGTACTTAGCTGTATTATTTTTTTTTTTTTAACATTTGTTTTGTCTTCTGTTAATGTTCCTTACAAATTCCACAAACTTGCTTATGGCACTGGAAAGACTGGCTGGGCCCTGTATACCTGCAGGGTGTGGGAGGTGAAAGATATGGGGGAGCAGCAGCAAGCTTTGTGAACTTAGAGGATAAGTATGCAGTTATTGGTAAGAACAGCAGAAGGTGCAAAGTTGGTAAAAGTAGGAAAGAGTTTTGGAGAGGGGTTTCTTTCAGTTGGTGAGAAGAGTCTGATGGAGAGAGCTGTTCCTTCAGTGCAAAAAAGGGAAAACCCAACTGGACAATGAGGGAATTCAGCAGTCAGGTCTTCAGTTCTGCACTTCATTGCTCTCTGAGGGAAAGAAAATTTTAAGGGGGGTTTGGTGGGAGATGGGAAGCAGAGTGGTGGGGATGCTGTCTGTGCATAAAGTTTGTCTTCTGCTAGTACTGAACAACTGTAAGTTGCTGTGGGATTTCTCATCTCTTCGTGACATGGGTCTCTAATATGCCTGTCTCTGAAAACCACCACAGATGTAAGCAGTACACGTTGTCTACTTTGTGCCTTCTCCTTACCCCATTTCTTTTCTTTCCAGTAGAAGAACAGCTGCATGTTGGAGCCATGCTTCAGGGTCGATCTCGGTGTGCAGCGCCTGGCCTTGTCCTTAGACTGGTCCACAGGACGTGAGCAGTGGTGAGGATGGGAGATAAAGACTGCTGCTGAGGTCGCTGTGTGTGTGACAGTTTCAGGCTGAGGCTTTTGATGAACGAAGCTGATGGCTTTGTTTGCGAGGTAGCTGAAGATTTCCTTGATCCCAGCTGTCTCCCTTGGCCTTCTCTGAAAGTTACTGTTTTCAGAGAGAGGTAACAGAGGAACAAGTGCTGTGGTCACTGTAGCAAGAGCAGAGCCTGATCCAACAGCAAACCTGAGGCTGTGCCATAGGGAATGATGGCAGGTGAACCAGGAACGTTTCTCTTTGCTTAACACTGCAGTTTTTTCCATCTGTTCACAAAACAGCTGAAATTCTAATGTGAAGGTCTGTTTAAGAACTGATAGTAAGAAAATTTCAGACAGTTTCATGAGAATCAGTAGAGAGTTGGTGTGGAAGTGGCTCATACATTCAATTTCAGGAATAGTATAATTGAATTCCAGAACATGAATTAGCTGTCCCCAGGAAGAGGTCAGGTGTAGGTTTTCTATAAGTGTAAAACAGAGTGATACCTTCAGTGTGAGACTGGAAAGTGGAAGGGCTCAGGGGCAGTACTGCACTTTGTGTTGCAGGGCAGGTAATCAGTTGCTTTTCCTAATTTAAAGCTTTTTCTGTGCATATGTTTTCTGTTGTTTAATGAATAAGCAGAACTTCTAGTTCTACTTTCTTCTCTACATTTCTTCTTGTTTCTGCCCTTCAAGGTAAAAATGATGATTGCCATGATGAAAGGTTGCTTTGAAGCACACCACTGTTTTCTATTCAGAGACAGATAACCCCTCCTAGAAGCTGAATGTCTGCCTTTGCATCTCGTAGAACTGTCAGTGCAGGGCTGGGGGGTGACCAGGGATCTCTTGTGTGGAAATCTGGGAGATTTGGTATGGTTTAGTAACTGGCATATGATGCAGAACTGGAAAGAAGCCCTGAGACACCAAAATCAGTGCCTACAGTTGCAGCTGAGCTGTTGGAAGGTAGCTAGTTCATGATGGGGGATTGATATCAGGCCCATGAGAAATCAAGTTAAGCATTGAGGGGAAAGAAAGACCTGGTTTTGTTTCAGTCAAATAAATGTGAGCAGAGGGCTTCCTCTGTGAGATCAGGGTGTAGGCATCACTAGTATGGATGGGTTTAAGATGGGAAGCTGAAAATAATTGTATAAACGCTTGCATTCCTCCACTGCACTGTCAGTTTCTCTTGATGCTCACTTGAATCAGATATATATGGTGCCATCTCTAGCCTGGCAGCTAATTTGTACTTGGTGATTACTTAGAACACGAGTTTCAGAAATTTCTGATGTTTTCTCTGTGTTCCAATGTAGTGGATGTCCTTTGAGAGTGATCAGCAGTGATTCAGAGGGGAAGCTGAATCTGTTCTCCATAGATGAATCTGCACCTTCTGTGCACGTCCTGAACCAGTGGGAGGCTCACAAGTTTGAGGCCTGGATTGCTGCTTTTAATTACTGGAACATTGATATTGTGTATTCAGGTCTGTAAGTACTGGGGATTTATTTGGGGGTGCTGGGGGTGGCTCACTTTGTTTAGGAGAGTTTGTTCCTTGAGATTTTACTTTGCAGTGCTGTTTCCCATCACACGTCTTGTAAGAGCTGGGGCTCTCTGCTAGGGGAAAGTGATGGGGGTAAACTAGGAGAAACCATATATTTTAAACTGTGCTTGGGCTGGCTCTTGGCAAAAAGTTGGTGATCCCTTGGGGCGTGCAAGGGTTACAGATAGAAGCAAAAAGGTCAGAACTCTTGAAGCTAAATTTTTTCAATGAGCAAATTGTTATTGCACGTGTCTTGTGTGGCGAGGAGTAACGTGAGCCTCCAGAGAGGTTTGCTATGTCTGTTCAATGCTCTGATATCCCAGGTGAAAAGCAGTAGCTCTGCTTCAGTGTCTCGCAGTGATCTTTTGAGGGCTGTTCAGGATAGCTGTGTTCTGTCTTTGTGCAGGAGGAGATGACAGCCTGCTGAAAGGCTGGGACACCAGATGCAATCCAGAGGCTCCAGTGTTCACCAGCAGGAGGTAAGCAAGCAGTGCCAGCAGCTGGAGCCCACAGCTGTTGTATCCCTTCCCAGGCTGCTGTGTTCAGAGATGAGCAATGAGTGGAGTTTTGTTTCTGCCTCGTTTGGGAAATTGAGAGAGAAAATATATCTCTTTCCATCAGGATGGCTCCAGGTTGAAACTTTCTTCTCCATGTCCTTCAAAACAAGCAACTGCTCGCTTTTTTGAGGAGATTTTTCCATGTGTTAAATGTGGGTGTATTGTTGTGGAAGTTTTTTTTAGAAAATGTTTAATTCTCCACTCATTTCAAGTAATGTTTTTTCCTATTTTTTCTGATGGTATAAGGTATCTGTGGAATGTGATTAAAGCAACATGTACAGCTTTCCAGTGAAACTTCATACATAGCCTTAAAATGCTCGTGATCACTGTTGCTATAGAAATATTAATGTTGAGAATAAAATCTTCTGGGAATTGAGTTGTTTTGCTGAAATTCTGATGGGCTCTGGACAGTTTATGGTCCAAGTATTACTAGAAATTGTTTGTGCAAAGGTAATGTGTGATTAGAAGTTTATTTTCTAGAAAGGCAGTTGGATTGTGTGGCTGCAACAGAGCATGGGCTGACATTTGAGTTCACCCTCCTCTGCTTTCCTGAAACATCTTGGTGCAGAAAGCCCAAAGCCTTGAAATTCAAGGAGGAACCCCATTTCAAATAGTGTGTCATATTTTCTGTCGTATGTTGCTCCTTTGCAGACATTCGATGGGTGTTTGCAGCATTCAGTGCAGTCCCCACAGGGAGAACCTTCTGGCTACTGGCAGGTAAATCCCTTCTAGCTGCCCTTCCCTGCTGTGCTCATCCTCTCTGTTATCTTAAATGTGCTGCTGCTTCTCAAGGCGTGGTCTCTAGGAATGCACTGTGGGAAGGTTATGTGGCATTTCCTCATTTTCTTCTGAACTTGCTGCACTTGAATCATGTTTGCTGCTTGTCAGCATATCGATTTGTGATACATCTCCAGCTATGATGAGCACGTGCTGCTGTGGGACACCAGGAACATGAAGCAGCCGCTGGCAGACACTCATGTTGAAGGTGGAGTCTGGAGGTTGAAATGGCACCCAACCTGTGACTTTGTGCTGTTAGCAGCCTGCATGCAGAGTGGATTCAAGATCCTTGACTGCCGTGGAAGCATGGGTGAGTGTTCAGTGGAACAGAGATGCTCTCACACTGCTCTGCTGTTCATGTTTCCTATCTCCAAGTTAAAGGGGGAGCTCCTGCTCTGAGCTTGCTAGAAAGATTCAGATGTTGTTTATAGCCTTAGACATTTATTTCAACTTTAATTAACTCTTCCAGCTTTCCCAGACTGATCCTCAGCATTGGCATGGTAGCTTGTGCCAAGGCACTGCCATTAATTGTACATAAATCTCTTGTAACTTCTCTTAATGGGGAGAAGCCTGTTTATCTTGATATAAAAGCATTACCTTTGATCTGGTTTGTGTTCATCTTGATGGTTCAGAGAAGTTAGGTGAATATCAAGTGATGTTTTGCTGTCAGCAGGAGTTACTAACCTGCTGGAGTGGCTGAGGTTGGAAGGGACCACTGGAGAGCACCTCGTCCCACCCCGTTTGAGCAAGGACACGTTGCACAGTGCCACATCTAGGCAGGTTTTGAGTATCTCCAGAGAAGGAGCTTGCACAGCCTCCCTGGCAGCCTGTTCCTGTGCTCTGTCACTCATGCAGTAAAGAGATTTTTCCACACATTCAGAGGGAACTTCATGCATTTTGGTTTGTGCCCATTGCCTGTCCTGTCATTGGGACCACCACTGAAAAGTCTGTCCCCATGCATTGAGTCTCCTCCTTAAGATATTTGTGCACATTCATAAGATCCCCTCTCAGTCTTCTCCAGGCTATCAGGCACAGCTCTCAGCTCTTACTTCTAAGCGATGCTGCAGTCCCTCCTTCATCCCTGTAGCTCTCTGCAGGGCTCTCCAGTACTGCTATGTCTCTCTTGTATTGGAGAGCCCAGAACCAAATGCAGTGTGTGAATGGGTTACTGCCTCAGAAAGGAAATGCTGTGCAGTCTGGTTTATCTAGAATAGCGTGAGCAAACCTTCCATGTGAATCAGAAGATATTTACATGTTCATAAAGCTGTTTGCATTTACGTTACAAATATAGCATGCATAAAATGGTTGTGTTGCTGAGTTTCTCCAGACGTTGGGCAGGTCCACAGCTCGTGAGATGAGGATCTCATTTCTTCTGTGTAGGGAAGGGAGGAACTTGATAGCATTTAATAGCAGAGTGAGATGCTGAAAGTCCATGGGAAAGACACATCTGCAATTTATTAATAACCAGAACCTGGTCTGGCAGTCTTAGCAGTTGTATTTCTGGCTCATTTGAGATCACTGTGTGATCTGTCTTCAGCCTATTTATACATTTTGAATAATGAAGCTCTTAAACCTCATGCACATAAATCCCTTTGCTGTCTGCTCGCTGAACTGGGGAAAATCAAAGCTGGGAGGTGGCTGAAGAAATGTCAGAAGAGCCAGGGTACTTTGTTCCTCCTCAGTGCTTAACTGTTGTAGAGAAGGCGTTAACCAGTACAGTGGATAGGCAGCTCTTGTTGTATGGCTTGGTCAGTACTGAAATGGTCTATAAGCAACAAACTGTGTCACAGCTTGCTTTCTGCTCATGTCATTGTTTGCTTTTTAAAGCGGAAAACACGGAGGAATGTGTCATCCTGTCATCCTATGTCTTGCACAATTCTCTGGCCTACGGGGCTGACTGGTCAAGGCTGTGTCCGAGGGATTCCTTGGCTGCACTACAGGACTCTGGTGCTGCATGCCAGCCTTCGGAGCGGCCTGTGCCACGGTCAGAGGAAGGAGAGGAGAGACTGAATTTGCAGGTCCGAAACTTGAAGATAATTTATGAGTCTCCTACCGCTACTTTTGATGTGATATTGGATGAGGACAGTGAAGGCCCTGCCTTGCAGCTCAAAGCAGAGGAGGGTCCTAAGTTGTCTGGGGATCCTGAGCTGGGTAGGAAACCTGATTTAAAGGAGGGGGCAGGGTTGGGTGGGGGCGCCGACCGAGGGGGCAGTCCTGAGTCAGCCAGCACTTCTGACTTGGGAGTTAAGAGATCCAATGGAATTGGCCTCCATGGAAGTTGTGATTCAGTCAGGTCTTCAGACGGCCCCAAAGCAACGAGCATTGTAGCAACTTGTTCTTTCTATGATAATATCCTACATGTCTGGAAGTGGGAAATGAACCTGGCTATCGCCTCAGAGAGGGCCAGTACTAAATCCCCTCCTGAAAGGACAGCTGAAAGTTGGCACTGACAGGTCCCGAGGTAAAGGGGTAGGAAAGCTTCTGTACTGACATTAGCATCTAAGCTAACACCCTCTTTTTTCTTTTTTTTTTACAATTCATATTGTTGAGTTTGTGAATCTTTAAAAGCCAATAATGATGGAATAATTTCCTGATGGTTTTAATTTCAGCACTGAGGAAAGCCTTTGCTTTGAGAAATGTAGTCAAGCACAAACACATTTAGTTTTCCCTTAGTGTACTAATTCAGAGTAGGACAGCCTTCCTTTCAGAGGCTTCTTGTTTGTGCAGTATATTTGAATCCCTCAGAGCTGGTTTGCATTTGTCGGACTGATCTGTTAAGCCTATTTTCCTCCTTCCAAAACAAACCAGACTTGTCTGTGCTACTACATGTAGGCAAACACAGAGTGTGATGAGAGGTTTTCATGGATTTCTCAGAAAAAAGCCCACGAGTAGAGGCTTAGGTGTGCATGTAGCTTGTGTGATCTGTAAACTGGAATGTACTTTGAGAAGATAATCAAAGACAGTCCAGATGCTGAGATGCTAGCAGTGCAGTGCTTACTGTGATCTTTAATAAGAGAATTTCTTTCCAAGAAAGAAATCCAGACTGACTGAAAGGACAGAGAGTAGTTCAGCAATAGGAGGCTTCATTCTGAGCAGGGCATTTCTTGTAAGGGTTGTGGTGAGCCTGCACTCAGACTCATCACCTGGATGCAATCTCATTTTGTTGCTCTCCACGCTAAGCACAAATTGGTTTAGTACAAACTGTGTAGTGAGCCCTGCTTACATCTTAGTGCCACACAGAACCCATCCTGCCCCTTCCCACACTCTGGGTATCCAGCTCATCTTTTCTGTTCTCCACAGTGAAACTTACATGTAGATCTGAAGTCCAGATCTTACAGGGTTTTTTTGTTTGTTTTTTTAAGGTGAACAGCTTTAAGAACAAAACCTCCAAAAATATAGGCAATGTTTCCTAACATCCTTTAAGTTCAGAATAAATAAATTACAGAAACCAAAATTTGAACAACGTTGCCCTAACTACCTCCAGGAATGGCTGCTTCATTAGCTTTCTGTTTTTCACTGTGAAATATCAGCAAAACACCGTTTCTGGAACACTTTCTCTCTGTTCTTAATTACCTTTCTAGAAAGAAAACAAAACAAAACAGCTTAAACTAGGTAAGGAACTTCTAGCTTGCATGGTTTGTTTTTGAGAGTCCTGAAGAATTAGTTGCCTGGAGGCAAAGAAACACCAGCAACAAGCATCTGTAACAGTGCTGCATCTGAAGCGAGGTACAGCAGATACGAATCTCACTGCTTTGAAATTCCTTTTTCAAAGTTGAATGTGCATTTAAAAAAAAAAAAAAAAAAAACCTTCTTGAGCGCTGTTACATTCATACTGGTAATGTGAACAAGAGCTTTTGTTGAAAAAAATCACCATATTTTTGGATGTTTCTAAATAAAAATCAATACAAGTGATTGATCTTCCCCGGTTATTTGATTTTATTAGAGGTCCTTTGCATATTGGTTGGAGTTTACCATCACTAAACAAAAGCCTGCGTTGTTACAACCCGTACTGATCCAAGGCAGAGTGATGTGCTGTGTTATGAGCAGCAGGGACACGCGTGCTTTGCTGCTCTGCTGTTTTCTCCCTTCTCTAGAGGTTTTTGCTATGTGCCTTATTGTAGAAAGAGGTCCTGCAAAACACCACTGCTTCCGCCATGAAAATCATCTGCTTACTCTTCCTGCCTCCCATCACTGCCAGTTAGTTCACCTGAAGAGCTTCAGCCTTGTCATGGACCAGCCCAGTTTATGTGTTTGGCCTCCCAAAGGCTGGGCAGACAAGTCCTGGGGTGTACTTGGCTACCAGTGGCAAACACATTTCCAACAGCTTTTTTTGACTGTAGCTATTTCTACTTTGAACAGTTGCACACAACTGTAAGTGTTGCTTCTATGTATTTCATTTGCTGAATAGTAAGACGCCACTTTTCCAGGAAGACGAAAATTGTTTTTTTCTTTTCCCAAGATGTGTTTCAAATGTAAGCAGCTACCTCGACATTTGAAGCAGCTGCACTGCTAAGGAACAGGCACCAACTGCAACTGTTAACTGCATCCTGCCTGAATTCAAAACACTAGTTTTAAACTTTGGTAAATACCACAGCTGTGATGTTTGATCTGAGCTACAGATCCGTGCTCAGTTTACGGTAAGGCCTCACTGGAGGCCTTTCCCATGAAACACTTCATAGTGGCTAGGAGTGAATTGAAGTATTCTGCTTCTGGCTGAACTTGCCACTCACAGCAGGGCGCTGGCAGCGCCGATGAGACATCAACTCCAAGCAGCTCCTTCCACAGCCAGGAAATCCCAGAGGCAGAGCCCTCCTCCCTCACTCCTGGAAGTCGAGAGCAGCCTGGAGCCAGACTCCTGCAGCTCCTCGCGTGGGCTCAGCAGCTCTGCTCTGAGCTGCACGGTGCAGCAATGCAAACAAAACCAACACCTTCCTAGATCTCTGACAGGAAACCAGTGCCCCCGCAGCGATTTAAATCACACATTGCAGAAAGATACACTGGAAGGACTCGCATTTAATACTCAGCAAAAGAAACCGTCCCGAGCTGTAAGGCGCAGTCCAAGTCTCTCGCAGTGCAGCCCAGCACCCGGCAGAGCCCCGCCTGCCCCCTAGCGCACGTAATTCTTGGGGAAGAGCTGGAAGAGCTTCCCCTCCTGCGTCGGCTCGAAGCCGTACTTCTCCAGCGCGTTTGGGTCGAAGGTTCCCTCCTTCACGTCCTTCTCGATGCGCGGCGCCACCAACTCGTCGAAGAGCTGCTTGGCCGTCATTGGCGGCTCCGAGCCGTGCGGAGCGCGGTACGACACGTAGGGCTTCAGCTTAAAGCCCGCCAGCTCGGGGACGACGAACTGAGGCACCATCTGCTTGATGAGGATGAACTTCTTGTTGGAGGTCAGCACGCCCATCTTCTTGGCTCCCCGGCCCTTGTTGTAGGACCGAGGGCCGCGCTTGCTGGTGAACGGGGACATGCGATCGGCGCCCCGCACCAGCCCGCGGGCCAGCTCGGTCAGCAGCCCCATAGCGAGCGCCTGCAGGCCCTAAGAGCACGGACGGAGGGGCGGGCGGCGCAGCGGCGGCAGGCCCTGTCCGCCCGGCTCCCACACCCCAACACCGCCCGCTCCCATTGGTAGGAGCCCATCAGCCAATCCGCAGCGCCTATCTTAGGCCGTGCTGCTTCGCGGACCACTCGGCGCGAAGCCGTGCGCGCCAATCAGCAACGAGGAGCTGGGGGAGTGGGTGGGGCTTAGCGCCCCGCTCGGCGCTGGTGGCGGTGGGTGCAGGGATGCGACCTTCGGCCCCGCTCCGCGGCTGACCTTTGACCTCCGCGTGGGAGCGCCGCGGCGACCGCGGCTATAGCAACGGGTGAGGGAACGGGACGGGACGGGGGTTCAGTGGTAGTTCGGGGCTGCCCGGGCTCAGCCGGTCTCACCGGTCTCCCCGCGGCGCCCGGTTGGACCGGCGGGTCCGTGCGGTAACTCCCCTCCACCGGATTTGTCAGTGCGGCGTTGGGCCGCGGAGATGGGAGCGGTGGGAGCGGAGCGCTGACAGACCGCAGCCCTCCTCGGCACAGACTGCTTCCCGCGGGTCGGCGGCTGCCGTGCGCTGGAAAATCAGAGTCTGGGTTGCTGTCGTTTCTTAACGGTCATTTTTCCTCTTTTTCCCTTCTGCTGCACCTCCAGCCATGGAAGAAGAAGGCAACGGCACCAGCTTTGAGGTACGAAGTGATTTGATGCTATTTTTCACATCTTTGTTTCTTTTTTAGCATTTCTAGAAAGCAAACGTAGCTGCTGTGGTTGGCTTAATGCAGCAGCAGCTCGGTGCTGTGCAGCCCTTCAGCTGCCCCCTGTCCAGCTCCCTCAGTTTTGTAGTTATCACGTGGTGCTGTGTGGTTTGGGACGTCCCCTGGGCCAGCTCAGGTCAGCTCTCCTGGCCCTGTTCTCTCCCAGCCCCTCGCTAGCAGGGTGCAGTGAGGAGCTGAAGCATCTTTGGCTTCATACTGCACAGCAACAGCTGAAACATCAGTGTTCTGTCAGCAGCTTCTTTCTCTTAAAGCCAAAACACGGTGTCATATCAGATGCTATGAAGAAAATCCACTCTGTCCCAGCTGAAACCAGGACAGTGCCTAATTTGATAACTTTTGGGTAATGTTTTCAGATACACTGCTTTTATTTTCCAGAGCCTTTCTTGATAAAGGTGTAGTCCTTCCAAAAATGTCAAGATCAGTCCCATTTTTTGTGTGTATTTACTTATCTGTACTGCAAACCATTCACGTGGTGCTTCATATTCTCATTTGTCAGCAGAATGACACAGTTGAAGCACCTTTTGCTTCAGTGGTATGATTTTAGCCTGAAGATGGAAGGATCAAGGAGTTCTTCAGCTCTTGCATTTATTCTTCCTTAAGACACATACTGCTTTTCCTAGTAACAACAATCAAGGCACACAACAGGAAATACTTTTCTTAGAACTAGAAGGTGCATCCAGCACACTGATAAGCAGGTAAAAGATGTTCTGTGAAAACTCAGCATTTGTGGTCAAAGCCGCAGCGTGTGGTCAGCTGTACTCATGAGCCACAAGGAAACCTGTATTCTGAGGAACACTCATGTCAGTTCCTGAGCGCTGTGCCTGTCACCACCTGGCACCCCTCCCTGTGTGGGGTATGTCTCACTGTTTACCTTTGATTGCAATGGGAAGTTTTTGAGTACATGCCCTGGCTGCTTGTTCTGTGCTTGGTCACCTGGATGGGTGTAAATGTTATTTCAAAGCTGTGTGTTTTTGTTACCGGCCACAGTTTTGTTAAGAAAACTGGAGTCAAGTGTTAGAAAACACAGGCACTATTCCTGCTAGCACATACTCTCTGCCTATCATTTTGTCTTTTTCCAGTCTTCTCGGGGTTGCTCAGTGTGTGTTTTGTTTCTAAGAGTTGGATCAGGGCTTGGATGGAGCACATGAAGCCCTGAATACAGGTGCTGGGTGTGACCTCCCTCTGTGCTGTAGCCCTGCAGCTCTGCTGTGTTTGTGGCCTCACGACTGGGCCCTGTGCTGCCTGACTGTGAGCAGCTGCTGACACACACGGGTGTCCCTGTGGCTGCCGGCCATTTGCTGACTTTCTCTGCCTCTTTTCGGATGCTACCAGTGTTTGAACTCCCTGCAGAACTCTGACCCATGTTGAGGTGGGAATGTTCAGGCTAGTCTTGGTAACAAACCTTCCAAAAGCTTCTCTGTTCCCCTTGGAGTTCTGGATTCCCTTATAGCCTTCCTGGTTGGGGCACAGGCTCTGTGTGTGCACCTGTGTGTTTCATGCTTCTGTTGTGAATTTATTTCCTCACAGGGAACAGTGCTGGGACTGTCACTTGGCAATTGCTATTTTCTGTGCTATTTGAGATCACGTGGGCCCTGATAGTGGCAGAATTCCTATTCCTGCTGCTGTCAGAGGGAAACAAACAAGTGGCCATGAAAGACTTGCACTGAGATCTCACCTTGCTTAGCCAGAAAGCACTGTATTTGTTGCTAGCAACTTTTCAGCACTTTACAGTGCTTTACACTTTACAGACTTTACACTGCGATTCCACCAGTAATTATCCAGCACTGCTGGTAGTAGTGATAGTTGGAACAATGCTGAGAAGACAGATTAATAGGTTGAGTTAAAGGGACCTAAGAAAATGCACTCAGCTCTGCATATGCTGACTGGCCAGGCTGGACTCTGCTTGCCCTGTGAGCCTGGAATGAACTTCTGTGAGGGAGACTGGTTTGGTGACTCTGTGGGCGCTTCCATTTTTCTTGAGGATACAAAGCTAAATAAAGAGGTCATCTGGATTTGGAACTGAGAGCAAAAACTGGTTCCAGAACGTAAGGTTCAAGTAAGGCTTGAGGCTTACAGGGTGACGTGTCTGTTCTTGTATTCGTTTTGTTTCCTACTTCTTTCTAATATTTGGTTTGCTAATTTTTTTTCCCTGCACTCCACTAAATTTTGAGCTGGCGTTTCTACAGTGTGCAGGTTTTTGTCCAGAACAGCAGCAGTCAGCAGTACAGGTTCCAGGGCTGTGCACCTGAGTTAGAGCTTTTCCCCATGTGCATAATTTTGTGGTTTATGTTGAATTTCATCTCTAATTTTCTGGTTTATTTTCTTAGTCTCATAACATTTACATTCAGCTCTTGTTCTTATTGCTCTGAATAACGTAAAGTCATAACAAAAGTCAACACCTCCCTGTCTGACCTTGTATTGAGGTTGTTTAGGATTGTGTAGAACTGTCACCAGATAGAACTCCACTCCTGACCCCTTTCCACTGAAGGCATCGTTTTCAAAGTGGATGGTAATTGAAAGAAAGGCATTGGAAACCAAATGGTGTGTGTATGCCAGACCAGGCATAGGTATCTGTATGGAGGCTTTTGCCAGCTGTGGGAAACTAACTTCACCTTCCTTTTCGTGCTAGGTCATGCCAGCAAGTGGAATTCTTCAGTTTGTAGAAGACAGAATACAGAGTACAATGGTAATGTATGGCTTCAATCTACTGGATGAAAATGATGTGCTAAGTGGTGTGTACCTGCTGGCCGGCTCCAGGAGCTCCACTAAGTCTCAATCAAAGTCTGAGTAAATGGAGAGGAATTCTTGCTTCTATGCTGTTGCTGTGCACGAGGCAGGAACTAATCTCTATTATTTAATTTCATGCATATTTAGTTTTCAATTCACAGATATTTGGGGGGGAAAGCGCTGAATATTTTGCATCTGAGCTTATAAACGTGGCACTGATACAGTTAAATTCAAACTCCTCACGTGTGTGAAGTTTTAGTTAAAACTGAAGTATTTATGGATGCGTTTGATGTTCAGACAACGGAGTTAAGTGTTGGTCAGCCCTACAAAAATTACAAATAGCTTTCAACTGTGGAAGTTACAGGTTTCTTTTCCTATGAATTCCTCTCACAGCTGACTGGAATTGCCATTGGAGCTGCAGTTGCACTGTTCCTGATAGGAATTGTTGTGTTTGTCATTTACAGAAGAGTGAAACAATCCAGTAAGTACTCAGCTACTCTGTCAATCCTAAAAGGAGTTTTCTCAGCGTGTTATCCTCAGTATTTTTGTAGTGTTACATGGTGGGTTCTGTGCCAGTTCACAATAATTGCTCACTGTTATGGTAGCAGTTTCCCAGGAAAAGAACTTTAAAAAGATGAAGAACTTATGTTCTGAATTGAGTCATTAAACACAGAATTCATCACTGCCATGTGCAGGACTTTTGGAGACTTTTGCTTCTCTGCTGTGTGATAGCCTTTGTATCAGTTGGCTTGGAAATAATTACAAGCCTGTTGTTGCAGGAAGGCAGATTGTTGGTTTCCTTTAGTGAGATTAAAGTCACCTGATTCCACTGCCTGCTTAGAGAGCCTTTTTACCTCCTCCAGTGATTAGATAGAGCCTTAAGCCAGCTCTTCCTTAGTCTGGCTTGGCTTAACCATACTTGGATAATGAGGGGCCTGGTGCTGGTTTGATTTCTAAGTGTTGGCACTAACAGCTTGCTCTTTAGTAGTGGGAACTCTGGCTATTATGGAGGTAGCAAAATTGATAACTTGTGCTTAGTCTTCTTTCCCCTTAGCATAAAGCTGTGGATCCTAGAATCAAAGAATGGTTTGGCTTGGAAGGACTCAGAGCCCCCAGCCCTGCCATGGGCTCAGGTTGGCCAGGGCCCATCCATGGCCTGAGCACCCACCTCCAGGGATGGGCACCCACAGCTCTGGGCAGAAATGCCGGGTTCTCACTGCCCTCTGGGTCAGGAATTTCCCCCTCACATCTAACCCAAATCTCTACTCTTTTCTTTTCAAATCATTCACCTCATCCTATCACTATCTGCTCTTGTAAAAAGTCAGTCTCCATCTTTTTTTTTTAAGCTCCCTTCAGGTATCATGAGGTGGCAGATCCTTCTCCAGGCTGAACACCCTCAGCCTCTCTTTGTAGGATAATTTCTGTAGCCCTCTGGTCATCATCTGGACCCACTCCAACAGCTGCACCTCTTTTTTGTGCTGGGGGCCCCAGATGTGGCCACAGCACTGCAGGTGGGTCCCCGTGAGGGCAGAGCAGAGGGAGGTTGTCCTCTTCCTACCCCGCTGCCATTCCTCTGCTGATGCAGCCCAGGCTGCCAGCACACACTGCTGCTCATGTCCAGCTTTTCCTTCACCAGGACCTCCAAGTCCTTCTACACAGCTCTGCTCTTACAGAGTTCTTCTCCCAGTCTGTGCTCACATCTGGGATTGCCCCAGCTTAGGTGCACCGCCTCGCTCTTGGCCTTGTTGAACCTCGTTAGGTTCATGTGGGCCCACTTCTCAAACCTGACCGGATCAATCGGACGGCGTTCCTTTCTTCTGCTGTATCAACTGCAGCACACAACTTGGGGTCATCTGTAAATTTGCTGAGGTACTGAGGTGGTTTCTGACATGAAGCTCTTTGTTATTTCAGAACAGCTTCAACCACATGTCCGCCAGTACAGATTTCGCAAGCGAGACAAAGTGATGTTCTATGGGAGGAAGATCATGAGAAAGGTAAGAATGTTTGGCGTGCTGGGAAGGAAGTAAAGATTAAAATCCTGTGGAGGAGGTTTGGTAAAACTTGAAATACTTCTGTTGCTTAATTTGACCCAAGGCCTTCGACCTATTTAGGGATGTTTCAGATCTCCTGGAATTATTCCTTTCAGACATATTTGCAGACACTGAGGATGGTCATTCTTTGATTCATCACTTCTCTATTGAATTGATGATAAAATAGTTGTCTATAATAATCTTCCTTTTTCTGTGCTTAGGATTATATTCAAGGTATTCAGTGCCTGCATTCAGGGTTGCCCCTTTCAAATAACAACTTCCAGTACTGCCCTTACATAGGAAGCTGGCCTAGTCTTTCCTGTCTTAGGAAACAGCCAGTCTGTCTGAAGAGCACATACTCAAATTTGTCTTTCTGTAGACTATCTCTATAAAGCACCTCAGCATATGAACGCTTGTTTCTTGTTAAACTGTAATTAGAGGTTGTTCAACAGGGATTTATCCAATGATTGAACATTCCCTTAGGCTGCAACAAGGGGTGCTGCCTGTGCATTCAGTTTTTGTCCAGATGATGTTGCTTTCCTATTACCCTAGAAGATTGCCTTGGATTTTCCATTGGGTCAGAAATCTGTTTCTGCATGGGCTCTAGTTTGAGTCTGGCTGATTAAATCTTTAAAAAAATTGTAGCAAGGTTTGAGACCAGACATTTCCTGTCATGAATTAGGTTAGTCAAAGTAGGCATGCTTGGTATGCTGTGTTTTTTTTCCACTGGTGGTCTGGGTTTCAGTTAATGGAGGAGATTAATGTTCCTGTATTCCCAAAGCACAAGCTTCCCTTGAAGTGCATGCTGAATGTGATAGAAAGTACCACCGTGGTCAAAGGAATGGAATGAATGGTTATATGAGTGCAGAGGTGATGTGTTTGGCTTTCTTGAAAGCTAATGCAATAGGACCTGGGGATCAAGATGACTTCCTTCCTCAACACTTTATATAAAAGTCTGTGTAGTAAACCCGTGGTTATTGCTTGCTTGTGGTCAGGTACAAATGGTTGGTGAAAGAAAAAGCTGTTTAATCCTGACTGGAGTTTGTGCTCCCTGCCTGCTGTCCTGTGGGGTCAGAATCAAGGTGTGCGGCCAGTGGAGTCCTCAACCCTGAGCTGTGGTGCAGGAGTGGGTCGCAGAGAATCCCTCTGGGCAGAGCAGGTTGGAGGGCACCCCCTTATCTCCAGTGGGGGAGCCTGCCTGAGCACAGCTGTGTGCTCGCCCCAAGGCTTCGTAGAATGAATTCAGATGTTTGGGCTCAGTAATTGGTCACAGGGCTGTTTTTTTAATTGTTCTTGGGTTGTACTTCATAAATTCTTAATTTAATATTTTTCATATTCTCTAACACAGTTATTTACATACAGCATGAAAGCTCCCTAGAATTTCACATGGGAAAATCTCTTGGGTTTTTTGGGGAGGAAGGAGAAGAGGGCAGAGGTGAAGTTGAACTTCGCCTTTCTCTCTCCTAAAGGAGACATAGGACATTGGTACTGTAGAACTGATGTTTTCAGCAAAACACTGTGTGTTTTTGGTAAAAAGGGCGAGGGGAATGTCTGCAAACTATTTGTGAATATAGATTATTTTCTTTTGGTGGGAGAAATAGCAATGCTTGATCTTGCAGCTGTTGCAGTTCTCCAGAAGGTGGCACAGTGAAAACACAAGTTAAAAGGCTTGCTGCACAGGAGTACTGCATAGCCTGCCATAGGAATACTGGAGCTTTAAATGTTCTCTGCCTCACGTTGAGTGTTTCTGAGTGGGAGATGTATAGCTCGGGTGTTGGTTTTTCCCCCACTACCATCCATGATGACTGTAGCAGTTGCTTATCGAGATCAAAACATATGCCACTTTCTGTCTAGAGGGAAAGTGATCCTGGAGTAGGTGTTGTTCCATTCCTTCAAAGCCTGATAGGAATGCTTCACTCTGCCAGTGTTCTGATGACCTGGCAGAGAGGTCGAATCCCTTGCAAGGTTGGAGCAAGGGTTTTTGTCGCTCGGTTTTAGTGAACGTTTCTGCTTTTGCTCTTTCTTCCTAGGTTTCGACTCTTCCCAACACTCTGGTTGGGAACACTGTGCCTCGCCAAAGGATGAGGAAACGGGCCAAAGTTTTAAATTTGGCTAAAAGGTACTCGGGCTTTGGGGAAGGGGGGAATTCACACTGAGCACTGCCTCTAGTTCTGCTGAAGAAAGGCACAAAAAGAGCACCTGGGGGCTGGAATGCTACTGTTCTGTCTGCTTGGTAACATGTAACAGTGTAGTGCATCTTGCACTCAACCTATGGTGTCAGTATACAGACAGATTGGATGCTGTCCTGAACTTCCATTGTTTTCCTTTGTAGGATTCTGCGTATTAAGAAAGAATGTCCAACTCTGCAGCCAAAAGAGCCACCTCCCTCTCTGCTGGAGGCAGACCTGACAGAATTTGATGTAAAGAATTCTCATTTGCCATCGGAAGTCCTATACATGCTTAAAAATGTTAGGTAATGTTAAATGGAAATGTAGGCTTGGGTTTTGCTTTTGATGGCTATTCAACTGATGTGTTTTCTACCACGTGTCAAGCCTTAAATTTTATCATTGTATGATCAGAGTCAAAAAGATGAGGTGGAAGGGAGGGAAAGGAGGCAGTGAGGCAGTTCAGAGGCTGTGGATGCCCCATCCCTGCAGGCATTCAAGGCCAGGCTGGATGTGGCTCTGGGCAGCCTGAGCTGCTGGTTGGTGCCCTGCACACAGCAGGGGGTTGGAGCTGGATGAGCATTGTGCTCCTTTGCAACCCAGGCCATTCTGTGATTCAATTCAGTCAAGTATTGATATCACTGACAAGGCAGGAAGGATGAGGTTTTCAGATGTTAGACTTTTGTATATGGTAATTATTTTCCTCTTCTGATCTAATTAGTTATAACCTTCAGGACTAAATTAGACACTTTAGTAGTCTAATAAAATTACTATTTATGTCACCTAAAGTTTCTCCTGTGGAATTCTGATGTTCTATGACTAATTGATGTTGCAGGATGATTTGATTGATTGATTCTGTTAATTGTGAGCTAATGAAACTATGTGGAGGACACTTGTGGTGTTGTATACGAAATGCTGAGGTTTAAGCAGGGTATTTCTGTCTGCCTGGTGTTCACTAACTAGTCCAGTGTTGCCTGTTGCCTGCAGGAGATGGGATATTCACATTTACGTGGATACAATGGTGGGATTTTTTCTCTTTTATTCTTCAGTTTTTCTCCTATGTTCTGGTTGCATTGCTGGGGTAGCTGGGCTAAAAGAGAAAGCTCCAAAGGCTAACTTTGCTTATACAGTATATTGTAGGTTTTTGTTTTTTACCCTTCATAAGCCATGCTGCTGTTTTCTTGAGGAAGACACCTGAAGGAAGATGTACTTCCTTCTGAGCCTGCTGGCATTGCTCCATGCGCTGCTCAAGAAGGAGCTGTGACACTTACAGGTTTCAGCATTTCACTGTGTTGCTGCACTTTTGCCCTGGGGACTTTTGTTCCTGTCACCCTGCTGTTGCATTGCCACGCCACAGCTTCCTCTGAGCCCCTCCATGAAGGCTGTGCTGATTAAGGATGGGTTTTCCCTGTGCAGAAAAGGGAGAAAAAAGCTGATATTTACTTCTCTTTCCTGCAGGGTTCTTGGTCACTTTGAGAAGCCCCTTTTTCTGGAATTGTGCAAGCACATGTTTTTTGTGCAGCTGCATGAAGGAGAATACATCTTCCGTCCTGGGCAGCTGGATAACAGCATCTATGTTGTGCAAGATGGAAAGCTGGAAGTGTGCGTTCAAGAAAGTGTAAGAATGAACTGAGCCACTGTTCTTGAGTTGCATCTGTTAGCATAGCATGTGTTGGCATGAATCATTAAGGATTGGCTAAAGTGAAGTTTGAATGGTAGTGATGGAGTGAAGGGCCCTGATATATAAATGTCAGCATTTCGAGCCGTGCCCCTACACGTCTCCCATAGGGCAAGGTGAGCTCACTCTTCCAGGTCATCCTCACATGCTCTTAGTTGCATAATTACTGCAGGAGACTGGAGTGCAAGGCCAAATTGGCATATTGTTGGAAATGTTCTCATTTATATAAAACAGGCAGACAAAACAGGATGGTGGCAGTAGAAGAGACCACGTGGATTTCATTCCAGAATGTTCTTGCCTCTTAGTTAAGGGGGATTGCCTGGAAGGGTTGCCAGATTCACTTTTGGGTAGACAGGGAGAAGAAATGATAGCTTGTGTTTTGGGCACGTCTTCAAATGTTGAGTGCAATCCCTTTTGTGAACTTGGGTTAACGTGTGTGTGGTTATGTATATATTTAATATTTTTCTTGACTTTTTCAGGTTTAACTTTAATTTTTATAGCTGAAAATGCATGTGCTGTTTTTGTAATTTATCTCAAACTTTGTGACTTCTGCATATACCTTTGTTTTGCTCCTTTTCCTGTTATACTGCCTGGTGATGTGTGAAGGGCCATCGAAAAATGCTTTCTCCCCTTCCCTCCTCCTACAGAAAGATGTGACAGCACGTAATTCCTCAATCAATGGAGCTAATTCTTAGTGTGAAGAAGGTTTTGTTTTCATTTTTAATTGTTATGTAGCACAAATAACAGGTCAGGTCACATCTACCCCAAGGCAAAACTGGCTTTAAATTTCCTTTATCACTCCTATCTTTTATAATGATGGTTTAAAACTAAGGTGGTGTGATTTAGCACCAGAGCAGAGGGAAGGTTCGTGTTCAGATTCTAATAGGGGACCATGTATTTTAGAGCTGCCATATATACACACCTGTGAGCCTATAGTAATCTATTCTACTCCTACAGGATGGCACAGAAGTGATTGTTAAGGAGGTGCTGGCAGGAGACAGTGTCCACAGTCTTCTCAGCATTCTAGATGTCATCACGGTAAGTCCTTCAGGTGCCAGTTTTCTGCACTGCTGCTTTGTGTTGCTGAGCCCACTGTGGGGGGAAAGTCCTCTTTGAAAGGGTCAGAATGACAAATGTTCCTTCCCCAGTCCTTTTTCTCCTTTTATCACTGACTGTTTCGCAGCAGCATTTTCACGGTTTTTTGTTTGTGGCTGCAAAAACTGAGATAGAATTTGATTTGTTCAAGGTTGCAAGGGAGTCAGAAGGACCAGGTTAGGGCCCAGAATTCCTAGCTTTTATGCAGTTTGATTTATCACTTACTGAATTTATCTGCTCTAATGAAAGCAAATCTGGCAGTTGTTATTGTTGTAATTAGGCTGTGAAACGGGTTGATGGATTTAATTTTTTCCCAATATGTTAATGTTGCTGGTGACCACCTGAAGGTTGTGCTCTTTGGCATGCAGCAAGATGAGTTAAGTGCTGGCTGCTCCTATTTATTGCACAAATTACAGCTGTGGGTTTTGTTTCAGATGCATTTACAGCTATGGGTTTTCTGATTGTCACTGTATCTTATTTGGGAATGCCTGAGCTGAAAGTGGTGGATTCATCATGTTCAATAACACAAAAGCACTCGAGTGTCTATTTGGAAGGTGTTGATAGCTGAGATGAAGAGAATCTAATAAACAAATTCTTCATATTATTAGGGACAGGATGAGGAGAAGTGGGTTTTAAACTGGGAGAGGTAGATCTATATAGACATCAGGAAGAAATTCTTTACTGTGAGGGTGGTGAGACGCTGGAACTGGTTGCCCAGTGGGGCTGTGGATGCCCCTCCATGGAAGCACTCAAGGCCAGGCTGGATGGGGCTGTCAGCAACCTGACCTAATGGGAGGTGTCCTGCCTTAGCAGGGGGTTGGAAATGGATGATCTTAAGCTTCCTTTCCAACCCAAACCGTTCTGTAATTTGAGCTTTTATCATGTTTCCTTTTTATTTGTCTGCTTCCTCTCATTAAACGCTGTGGTGTGTATTGGTTGCAATAATTCTGTGAAGTGTTCAGTGCCACTTGTAGATGGAAGTAGGTATAACATGTACACACAAACTACACCAATATATCAGTAACAATTTCTACAGAACCTTTTGAGAACAGTGCACAGTTTTTAGGCTTGGTCACACTTTGTCTTACAGAAAGCAATGGCATGGGTGTAATTTGAACTGAACAAGCCTGGTTCTTGCTGTCAAATCTGTGTTAATTGCAGATCTGGAGGTATAAAGATGCCCTTGTTTGTTCCAGCAGTAAATTTCCTTAATGACAGTATTCAAAGGAGGAGGACCATCGTATAGAACACAAATATTAGTCATGTTCTTTTGCTGTGTTTGTCTTACACAAGGATTTAATCTGGTTTCTTCCATTTACTTTTCTGTTTCTCAGTTTCATTGTAAATCAGGATGGTTGCCATTCATTTGCCTGTTTTTATTCTTATTCTGACATTTTTACTTCATTCTCATTAGTTACGCTGCTGATGAATCAGGGCATAAAACTTACTGGAAGTATGTTAAAAGGAGCCATGTGCAGAATATCAGCCCAAGAACCTTGCAGACTTTTGTTCTAAACTTGTTCTCACTGATTTCTGCAGCTCCCTCTTTTCTCGTTTGTTTCCCTGCTTTGTGTATTGATGGCTTTATTTTTGTTTTTCATCCTCCTTATTGACTCTGGATATACAAGCAGCAAGAAAATGGGCATGGAGAGAGAAAGTAGCACTGGTCAAAAGAGAGGAGTCCTGTCTGTGGCGTTCTGAGGTTCTCAGTGAGTCTTAGAACTGCCTGCCCTGAAGTTTCACTGTGCCACCAAACGCAGGGACTTTGTGTTGTCTGAGCTGTTCTGTAACTGTTTCTGTAGCATGTAACACCAGCCGTGTCCCCTCACTTAGCTGGGAGATGTGCAGGAAGGTTACAAGTGGTGATGTGTTGTAGACCCAGAGCGCATCAGAGGTAATTTTGCCATTAACCAAGTTTTAAATTGCAGCATCCCCTTAGGCCTGTTAACACAAACAAATACAGAGGTACCACCTCTGACTCGAGATTTGTTCTGCGTGTCACTGATTCTGAGATCAGAGAAATGTTGATTTCTCAAAACTCAAAGGAGAAACTGGAGAACTGAGTCTGGATAGATGCTGGCTCTGTTTGTGAGGTTTTAGAACAACTCTGTGTCATAGATGAATCTGCCTCTGCATGGATATGGCCTTAAATACTGAAGCGTGTGAACTCCAGGTGTTTTTAGAGGCTGGCTGAGCCCTCGCCCTGCCCCTTTGCTTGTCCCTCCATTCTGTTACCTGATGGATGAATGATGAATTTTCTTTCAGAGCTGAATGGGACAAATAGTGGCTGTGTTTGATGATGGCTGCTGGAGCCTTGGGTTTACTATTCTTCTGTCTTCTGTGTAGAGATGGCATTTGGAAAAGTGTGAGCTGGTGGTGTAGCTGGAGTGAGAGAGAGGTAGATTTGATCAATTGCCAGTGAGTGAGCAGGGGGAAAAATGGAAGTCTGAGGAGTAACAGAAGCTGCAGAAAATTGCTTGGATAAAGGTGAGCCTGCAGGGCTCAAGTCCCTTAATGGACAGAAGGTAAGATGAATGAGGTTATAAAGAAACGATTGTAGCAAGAACTTTGGAACAGCAGTGCCAGTGCAGTGGGGGGGGAAGGTGAAATGTAAGCAATGGGAGTAGGAAGAATGTGCCATATTTTTGGGCACAAAAATGAGCTGTCATTCCGATCTTATGGCACCTGTGTGACTTACTTTGACTCTTGGATGTCATCTGGATTTAGCTGCTGCTTTAGCTTGGCTTTTGTCACCTGCAGGGTTGAGTTACTCTACAGCTCAGGCAGATATGAGCAGTTATCTGCTTCGAGAACAAGAAGTTCCCTGTTTAAAAGACAACCCAAACAACCCAAACCCTAATTCACAGTGGATTATACCTTACAGTCACACATGGAGGCTGCAAGGAATGTGAAGCTGTGTAATTTAGGCACAGTATTATCCATGTGGCTGATTATGCTATATTGGAGAGAACTGACAATTACTGGAACATTTCCTCTTTCCGCTCCTCTGACAGCTTTTAGCACATCCCAGCCCTATTAGACATGGTGCTTGGCTCTCTCAAAAGCAGGCTGCTCTCACACAGGGTTCTGGAAAAGGAACAATTATATGCTGAAAATCAGTTGGGGTGGGCTGTTCTTTGGAGGAAAGGGCTGCTGCATCCTTATCTGTTATTATCCTTCAACTGCTTTTCTCAACGACTGTCAGCACTGCTCTGTCCTCCAGCAAGCACTGCTCAGGGGAAAAAAAAGCCTTCTCTGGGTGCAGTGTGGACCCTATTGATGAGGTGCACGGTGCTTATTTTACCCTTTTAGTAACTGTTTTGGAACACTATTAAACTTCACAAGCAAGGGGGAATGGTTTTAAAGTGAGACAGGGGAGGTTGAGGTTGGATATTAGGAGGAAGTTTTTCATCAGAGGGTGGTGAGGCACTGGCACAGGTTGCCCAAGGAGGCTGTGGATGCCCCATCCCTGCAGGCATTCAAGGCCAGGCTGGATGTGGCTCTGGGCAGCCTGGGCTGCTGGTTGGTGACCTGCACACAGCAGGGAGTTGGAACTGATGAGCATTGTGCTCCTTTGCAACCCAGGCCATGCTGTGATTCATGCTCACCCTTTGTCCAACAACTGAAGATTGAAAAGATGCCTTTAGTTTTTCACTGTGTGTTTGGCAGGGCGTGGTAGAAAATGCAGTTGGTGTAGAATCTGTATTTAAAATCAAAATTTATATGTGTAGTATGTGGATGTTGTGTGTATATATATTTGTTTTAGTATATAAGGAATTCCAAAGGATGGCGTTGTTTAAAAGCTGAGCTCTGTGGAAGGGGGATGTTTCGTTTATTTTGGGTATAGAAACAGCACAGAAATGTCATTTGCTGATTTCTTTATTTTAATCAGAAGAAACTGAGACGAACTGGGAAAAACCTTGTAGCTCTAAGCTGTAGATCAGAGAGATATTTAAAACTGCAAATCCCTCCAGAACTTAAAAATCAGATCTATTAATACCATCCCAGATTTTATAAAAAGGTCAGCTGAAGTTGGCGTAATTAAGAAATTGATTCCAATTAATTTAATTTAATTTTAGAATCTGCTTCATCGTGGCTTCCAGACCAGCAAGGCAGAGCTGCAGTGTTATTTTCTGCAGTGGCTGCTTTGGTGCTCCCGTATTCTGAAGGCAGAAATTCTTTAGCAGTAATTGTGTTTGTCTGTTCAGTGCCTACAGGACTGGTTCTACCTTAGAAATGTTAGATAAATCAGTGCTTCTTTGATTGGAAAATGAACTAATGGCTGCCAGGTACTCTTCTCAGTGTTTATTGATGGGGTGCAAGGAATGTTGTGTGGAAAGTTCCATGCAAGTATTTGCCAGTAGATTTTGGTGAACATCTGTTCTGATTAAAGAGAGAAAAATCCTGAACCACAGGTTTGTCTTCCAGAACAAAAACCTCTGCGTTCTGCCCTTGGAGTTCTATCTTTTGTTGGTTTGTTCATCCGTCTTTTCTTCTCTTGAGGCAGAGTGGCCTGGACCCAAATCATCTGAAGCACACAGAAGTTGCTTGGCTTTGTCGTTTGGAATATTTCATACATATGTATTTATTTATTTAGATCACAAGAAGTCTGCCTGTTTTGTGTTGTTTGTTGGCCGTATTCCATTCTGTACGTAACAAAGCTTGAAGCCTGGCTTTGCCTTCAATAAAACTGTGGCAGACTTGGGAGACAGACAAGCCAGATCTTCTTACCCTGATACACCTCCTTGTAGCTCCTATTTCCTCTCCCTCAGTGCAGTGCTGGTGAAACTGCCTGTGTGAATTCACCTGACCACCTTGCCCTCATTACACCGACTGGAGGGCACAGGGCAGGAGGGCAGGGCTGTTTGTGCTCAGGTGGTTCTCCCAGGGATGTGCAATAGCAAAGGAGAAATCTGGGAAGCAGTTGGGACGAAATGAGCAGGGAATCAGTGGAATTAACTTACGGCTCTGCAACTTTCTCTTAGGGTCACCCTGCTCCATACAAAACAGTCTCAGCCCGGGCAGCCACTCCGTCCAACATACTGCGACTGCCAGCGAGTGCCTTTCAAGATGTCTTCCAGAAATATCCTGAAACTCTTGTTAGAGTGGTACAGGTACGTTTCGCTGCTCAGCAGAACTAAAACCGAACAAAACGAAATTGAGACAGAGCTCCTCACAGTAATTTCAACATCATGGGGGAGATATGTTCAGGTTCAGCAAAACCTCATCCTTCTGCAGATATGGAACTGTTCAGTGTAACAACCTCTCAAAATCTGGGCTAGCTTTGCTATTCCTCCCATTCTTAGAGCTGTATGGTTACATGAAGAAGCAACTAACATATATGTGTAAAATGTGATAGTTCTGCTCGTCATCCCAGCTTGTGCTGTAAGCTCTCTGGCTCTGATGGGTTAATGCCCAGCAAGGTTTCAGGATGACTTACAGCATGGAAAGCAATTTTATATTCTGAAAGAAAAAAAAAAGGGCCACAGTCCTCAAGAAACAGCTTTATGGAGTGGTGGTGCTTTGCAAAGCTAACAGCATTCAGTCTGGTGTGAATGCCTGCTTCAGAAGCAATTGTCAGCAGCTCAGGAAAGAGCTATTTGTATTAGTGATATATTAGTGCTTGAAGCTTCCTGGCCTTGCAGGAACTTTGCTGGTCTTAAGCAAGTACTGCACATCTGCCATACACCTGCGGGTGGAAGCCAGAGCAGGGGCAAGGTGCTGTGTGGGAGTGGTGTTGGTTTTAGGGTTTGCTGAGTGGTGCATTGTCCCACTGGTGTAAGGGATGCATGTGATCATTCTGATCTGTTCTTTTGCTTTACTGTGACTGTTAATTCCTTTTGCTGTTCTGATACCCAGGTGATTTATGTGTGATCCACGAACCTCGTAACACTGGTGGCAGAACAGATCATTGTACCAATTTAATTTGCTTCGTGAGAGCTGATACCAAAGAGAGAATGGCAGAAGAGCAGGGATAAGCTGTCAGAGCAGATGAAAGCGAGGTGGCAGTGGTGTCTTATGCCAGTTTAGTGTTTGCTGAGCAGCAGCACAGGTTTTTTTTTGATGGACAAAGCTGAAATAACTTTTTGGTTTTTAATGAGAAACACAAAAGCTTTCATTTTAAGGCATGTTTGTTACTGATGTTTACGGGAAAAAATGAAAAGTGGTATTTGGTGTTTGGGAGATTTTTCCAGTTTGTTACTTCACTTTTTCTGTCAAGTGACTGTTAAGCCTTTGGTAAATCGCTTTAGTCTTAATTTTCCTTAATTTGTCACCTGCTAAGAAGGAATTTCAGCTCTTATTGCTTAGGGAGCAGTCTGTGGTTTGTTTGAAAGTGCCTTCAAGTACTCTGATCCTATCGACTGTATCTGAATGCAAGAACGAATGTGGGATAATATTGAAACCATTCCTACTGCCTTTTATTTCCCATTTCTAGATCATCATGGTGAGGCTGCAGAGAGTGACTTTCCTTGCCTTGCACAACTACCTTGGGCTGACTACTGAGCTCTTCAATTGCGTAAGTTTGGGGTGCATTTTATTTGCTGTTGTTATGCCTGTCAGTGGCATAGAGAGGCTTTGCTTGTTTCAGAAGATTATAAAGTGAATACTGCATATTATTTTAATCATGCAGTATTTAAGAGGGAAGGTAACCAGCCCTAAAATGAATCCTGTGCAGGTGCTTAGGGGTGGATGTGTAGGGAGGTAAAACTTTAAAAGTTGGAAGAAATGTCTCACTTCTGCTTCTGTACATCAGTACGTTTCAGCAAGTCTTGACCTGTCGTAATGTTACTGAGACACTTCAACTTGTCATAGTTCTAATAGCTGCTTGGATGGTATCTTGAAAATGAGGTTGCTTTTGAGACTGATGTAGTATCACTGCATGTCTCAAACAGACTCTGTAGTTTACATAATTTACAGCATATCTTCTGACAAATAATTGCCAGACCATAGCTCTGGAGTGTGCTGGAACAAGGCTGATCACAGATCTGTGAAAGAAAATGAACAAAAACTCTCTCAGCTGACACTTTGGTTTTTAACAATGGAATACCAAACTGATATCCATTATGGTTTTTCTTGATTTCCTTAGCACGTGGGCTCAACCCACAGGGGTCGCTTTACCTACCTGAGGTTGTCAAGGCTGTGTTTCCTGAACTCCTTGCCTCATTAACAGATCACAGCGACTGGAAATTTAACAGATTCTTCTGCTCCTCTGATGGAGAGCTGTGTTCTTCCCAGTGTGCCTCCAAAAGCATGGTCTGGTTAATTGGAATATTGCTTTTTGCTGTAATAAGCTTTCATGATATATGGGATGGTGACTTAAGTAAAAATGGAGCTGTGAATGCAGCTTAAAAGCTATTTTAAAATAGGTGTCTGAAGTAGGAAGGCTTGAAGTGTATCCTTAGTATGCCTGTGCAGTCACAGTAAGATGGTATTGTCTGCACATCTGTCCCTCTGGAAGCAGAGGGCTGGGTGTTTATGTTTGCATTTTCACCTTGCTTTTTGCAGCAGAACCAAGCTATCCCACTGGTCTCTGTGGCAAGTGTCACATCTGGAGGAAGTTCAAGTAAAGCAGTAAAAAGACAAACATCCAGTGTGTCAGAGGAGGAGCGTGGAGAGAAGTTTGAGAAAGCTGGGGAAGCATCAGAAATGGGTAATGTTTCTGGAAATGGGTAGTAATTAGTCTTTGTGCTGCTCTTTGGTTGCTGTGCTATTTGTCAGAGGGTTTTTATTTGATCAGAGTAGCTAGGCCTTGTCTTAACTGATCAATTTCAGGTTTGAAGTCTTTGGATAAACCTTAGCTTTAATAAGAGATCATTACTGTGCTGTTAAGGATTCTGGGGGTGGGGGGAAGAAATAAAAAGTTGCATCTAATGTTGACCCCATAGGAGAAGCTGCAAAAATTCTGTACTGTAGGTAATAGCGAAGCAGGCTTTTGTGTTGCAGTGTTGGTGTGGAAGCTTCACCTAGGAAAACAGCATGAGCTGAATTTGTCAGTCCAGATTCAGAGGAAAAAATGATTAAGAACAGAAGACTGGTTTAAACGTAATGTTTAACACTGGTGTTTTAGAATGTATTAAAGTCTGTATGTTAGATTTCAGTAGTGGTTTTTGAGAGGTTCTTGCTCTCAGTGAAACTTATTTCAGTAGGGATTCCCTTGTATTTGCGTAACCTTTGTTTCTATACTTCAGATCCATTGAGGATTTCTGGTACAGAAAACCCTGAGCATATTTTCAGGAGAAGCCTTTCTTCACCCCCCTCTACAGAGACTTCTGGTAAGGACTGCTTGGCTAAATGCTGGGAAATAAGATTAGGTACATTATATAAAATACATTCCCCTTAGATCATTGACTTAGATAATCTTGTTTATGTTAAATAATCATCTCACAGTGGCACTGCTTCCTCACTTGTTTGAAACTAAGGTCAGACATTAATTTTCTGAACTGACAAATGAACTTGTATCCAGGAGAGCATTCCCTTGCTGTCTCTATTAGCAGCCATTTGGCTACTGAGAGCCCTGCGAATGAAGGGCTTTTATTCATTGATTTTCCCAAAACCAAGTAATCTACTGTATCTGCTATCATTTTTCATGGGAAAGATGACATATGGCTCTTGCTTGGCTGATTGTCCCAAAGAGCACATAACGTGACTTTATTGCTTTTAGGGGAATATTTTCAGAGTGGATAATAAAGGTGATTTATCATCGAATGCACTGTTGAGGCATTTATGATGCTCTGCTGTTTTGATCCCACAGCGTTTGTTTCAGTGAGTTTCAGCTGTCTGTCCTGTAAATGTCTTCCTCTGAGCCAGTTGTTTGGCTTAGCTTTATATTCAAGGCAGAAAAACTAGAACTTCTTGGGTGAATTCAGGAAGGAAGGCATCCATCTTTAGTTAGCTGAGTAGCAAACCAACCCTCTTCAGATGACTGGGAGGTCACATGCAGGTACTGATTGTGGAGATACTGTTAACATAGAAGTCACAAAGCTGGACAATCAGAATAAAGCTATCCTGGATACTTTAGAAGATACATTTATTTCTTATGGTGGCTGTTAAATAACTGGGGAGGTGAAAGTGTGAATGTGGATTTAGAGAGAAGGGAGGCAAAATGAGGGAGCCTGCAGTGCTATGGCTTTGCCCCAGGGTGAGTTTTCTAACACTTCTTGCTAGCAAGTGAAGTTACCAGTATGTATTGCAGAGAAGAAAGGCTAGAAAGTTTTTTTATTAGCTTGGTTAATTTTTAACAATAGAGAATTTATTTGCTTCCTCTCCAGTTTCTGCTGTGTGAATGTATGATGTCCTCACTGTGCTTAGTAACTTCTCTGCTGCTGTCCAAAGGAATAACTGCAGGATAAGGGGAAATGGTTTGAAGTTGAGGGAGGGAAGATTGAGGTTGGATGTCAGGGGGAAGTTCTTGATAGAGAGAGCGGTGAGGTGCTGGAACAGCTGCCCAGAGAGGCTGTGATGCCACGTCCATCCCTGGAGGTGTTCAAGGCCAGGTTGGATGGGGCCCTGGGCAGCCTGGGCTGCACTGAAATGTGGAGGTTGGTGGCCCTGCGTGTGGCAGGGGGTTGGAGCTTCGTGATCCTTGAGGTCCCTTCCAACCCTGGCCATTCTGTGATTCTGTGGTGATCAGCAGGCCTTCTTTCTGAACCAGGGAAACAAAGGGAAAATATGGAAGTGATTCATGGCTGTCTGCCTTTATTTTCATATGTGCTAGGTTGCTTCTCACTATGTGTTAGCAAATGTACCAGCAAACTGGATTTGGTGGTGAATTAAGTAACACTTACTTGAGCCTTGGAACACAAATGCTTTTTCCCCTAGGTAAATGGAGTTCTTAAGTGAAAACTGCCCATGCAGCCTGGTTTTAAGGCAGAGTCCATGCATGAAAGCTTTTATGTGCAAGGATCCCTGCACACTTAACAGTGATACTGTCCATTTGTCCTTCCTCTCTCCTCTGTCTGTCCTAAGTGTTATGTCAGGGTACACTGAGCTTAGCAGAGAAAGAAAATTAATTTTTCCTGACTGAAGAGTGTATCTGATTGGGTAATTATGATTTGCCTCTGTTAACAGAGCTGATTTCTAGGCTGTGGTCACTGCTTAACTTGCACAGAAGGCATTCCGGTGTCTGTAATAAAAATATCATGATCCTATTTCAGATTCTATTCTGCTGCCATGCTGTGGAGATATTGATTATGTTGATTACTAATTCTAAGAAAAGGGAAATACCTTTTATTAGAGTCAGACAGGAGCTATTATCTCAATGGTATCTCCTTGATTTGCCTGCCTGATTAGAAATAACAAAAAATGCTGGAAATGATTTTGGAGAAAACACTTTTGCGTCAGTTGCTCCTGAGGTTTGAATGTTGATTTGTTTGTTGGATGGCTGGCTGACTTCAAATGTGGCAGTTATGTGAATGAGGGTGGTAAGTGATGAAATGCAATCCTGCCAACCCGTGCTAGTCTGCTCTTAAGTGCACTGATGCTTTATGTGGAGAAAGATGTCATCAGGTCACGTGGGGCAACTGAACTGGTGGACGAAGGAATTAGATGAACTAAATTAAACGGTGGCATCTTTTTTAGGTGATAACTTCATCAGCATCGCTGCTCCTGGCCATAGGTGTTCCTGACCTAATTTTTTCAGGTTACATAGCAATTATCTTTGTTGTTTTCATTTGTTCCTTTTTTCATCAAGGAGAAAAGTTGATTTATCTTCCTTTGGAACTAAAACCCTGACATGCAGCTGTGTGAACTGGTACAGACACACCTGAAGAGGTGACTAGCCTGTGAGAAAGAGCTCTGTTAGCTTGGGAGCACAGGCATGCTGCCTCTAGCTGCTGCATGCTAGTGGGAAGAATCTTGTTTGGGAGAAACTGCTCTGTAGCTGTAAACAAGTGTCCTTGCTTTCTGTGACATGCGTTGTTTATTCTGAAACGTGGTGCTTTATTGTCTCCTGCATTAAGAAAGCAGGTAGCTGTGAGTGAGTCCTCAGAAGGAAAGAGACAGCTGAGGTGCTGCCAAGGAATATGTCAGTTGCCATTGTTTTTGCAGTGACTTCCATCCCAGCAGTGTGTGGGATACCAGTGAGCATGTGTTCATCAAACAGGATTGCATTCCACTCTCGAGTTTCCCACTGCCTTCTGTTCTTTTGAGTCAACAGTTCTAGTTAAAGCTTCTTCTGCTATATCCTTTCTAACTCCCATTTGAGCAACAAGACAGTTTAATTAATTGCTGTGTGGGAAGCTTGTATCTGTGACTGAGATTAGAGGCTCCTACTTTGAATAGAAATCTAGTAGACATTCTTTCACTCTTAGAATCCCTCCTTTTTTTCTTTTCTCTGATTCTGAACATGCAGAGCTAGTAGTGGATGATGTTCTTCATCCTACATGGCCCTCATCAGATCATTTAGGTTTTAGCTGGGTAGTGTGTGTTTACATTTAACGTGCACTTGATGTATGGGGTCTTAGTAATTATGCTGACACTATGCTTTGCTGGGCAATGTAATTGACACGCAGTCAGATCAGTCCATATGGAGTTCCATGCTGCTTCTGTCCAGCACTTCTTGCTTATAATAATGGGGAGAATTCAGCATTGCAGTATACATCTCTGCTGTGTTCCTAGTTCCTATTCAGAATGCTGTGTTCCATTCAGCTCCTAGTGGGAAGAGCACTTTCCTGATTGTGTGGTTTGTAAGTTTTGCTGATGGCATCTTTGGGGCGGCTTGTTGGGGCCTTTGTTTCTTTGTTTTGTTTGGAGACTGATTTTGTAATGTTACGACCCTGGTGACAGATGTGGATTTATGACATGCAAAGGAATTGTTCATGTTGGTAGGCAGCATGGAAAGGAGTTTTCTCAGGCAGGTCTGAATCCCTGGTACCGTTGGATTTTTTCTTTGTCTGAAAAATATCTCTATGATAGGAATCTTTTCTGGGAACTGTTTATTTCCTGAGATATTTTTGGATGTTGAAGTATGACAGGAGTTGTTACAGGTTTATTTGTTAAAAGAAGCTGTGTTCTCTGCGTGGTTCTTAGCTATCTAACAGAGTTGAACTGTTGTGTGAGTCATCAGGCTTTAAGGTAATTAATCAGAAGTGCTTTCCAGTTCTGTTTGTGTTACTGAGCGTCTCAGACAAGTACCTAGAAAGTGCTTGGAACTGCCAAGGAGCCAATGTAATTAAATGTGTTAAACATTAGCAGGTAAGGACCAGAAGTTTTGAGTGACTGCCAACGAATGCATGAAGTGAGACCTGCAAGAGAGGTCCTCATGTGTCTCTGAGAACGCGAGGTGCATCGAGAGTTTGGACCAACTGTAGAAAAGATCCTAAATAACTTTCAGGCATGGGTGGACGCATAGGGAATGATTTTCATGGAGAGACTCCAGGGGAACTTGCTGATCATAATATTTTCTCCATGAAAACTTGCAATGCAATGGATATAAAACGTTTTTTGGTTTAGACAAAAGCTTGAAAGCATCGTTTTCTGGAAACACTGAGGCAAATCTGTAAATTTGGTGGGGATGCCTGATGAGCTTCAGATCCAGAATGATTATCTTTTGCTGAGGGAATCTTGGTACATATCGTGTTCATGAGTTCAAATGGGAAAATCAGAAATTTGTATCGGATCTTCCAGGTCAAACAGAAGCAGGAAATACACTGGAACGTGAAGGTGCCGCTTTGTTCAGTCCTCGGCTTCTGAAAGGACAAGCATGCACATAAAGATGCTTGAATTTTTATGCTGCTTGGTATTTCTAAGGTACTCTAAACATGGGAATATTGAAAAGAAAATTCTGTGTTGCTTGTAGGTACTTCCAGCGGTGCGAAGTCAGACATGGACATGGCATATGAGAGAGCCAGAGTGCACTTCAGCCCAGAGGAGGCTTACAGCAGTCCTGCTGTGGGCAAGGTGGGTTGTTTCATTTGGAGAATCCAGCATATTTTTCACTCTGTACCTCCTTACTCTTCCTTTGAGTAATTTGAATGTATTAATCTGTGTATGAGTTGTGACATTTGTTTCTCTTGTATTGCTTTGTTCTAAACTTGCAGCATGCTTTTGGTAACTGTTCAGGTTTTTTAGTGAAGATCTTGGAACTTTCTGGAATTCCCCCTGTCTAATAAAGGCCGATTTCCTCATCAAGACAAGGGAAATTTCCCTTGTGACCATTGCAACTGCTTGATTTTCAGACATCACCTTCCTCTGACTCATTGAGAGGGTTGTTTAGAACCACGTTGTATCAGTCAGAGCTGCTGTAAACAGCAAGGCATTAAAGACTTGTACAAACCTGTGAGCTTCCTGTCAGACTTTCAGTCGTGACTTATAAATCTGTTCTTATGTGCTTTATTTACGAAGCTGATCTGGAAATTAGAGCACAGCAATATTCTGGGACCGTAAAACTTTTAAAATCAAAATCTGAGAAGAAACCGTGTCTGTTTGCCCTCATGGTCCCTTTGTCTTTCTCCATCTTTGCATGCTCTGTTGGTGGAGTTGAGTTCCACAAAGTTGGCAGTTTCTGGAAAGTCACACTTTTTTCGTTCATAAACTCTGATAAGTTTCTTTGTTTCACTAGTGTCAAGCTTTGCAAGAAGGCATAAAATAATGCAGTTAGCAAGCTGTTTCTGTCTAGGAAACCAACCTTTTTCTTTTTTTTTTTTCCCTCCTCTCCTTTGGCCACCAGTTGTGGTGGTTGTGGGAATGTGTGATATTGAGAGTACTTGCTGCTTAGGTGCCAGTCTTAATGTTCAGAATGCTTGTTTTCTGTCTGTTCAATGCAGTCCATATTGAAGAAGACTGTGACGGTGACAAGAACTCCTTTAGCAGTGTTCCATTACACTGATCGTGAGCTTGCTGCACAGGAATCCTCTAATAGCAAACCCATCGATGCCATCCTCGAAGCAGCGAAGAAAGACCTTTCAACCCTGATGAAACTTGATGTAAGTTATTGCAGGGAAAAAAACAGCCTTGTTCTTGCTTTTCAGCTCATTCTGCCAGGCATTAGAAAGTAAATTGTCTCCCAAATGCAGTATAGACCAGCGGAATGTTTTATTCGCCAGTCTGTTGCTGTTATTAGTGGGACTGAAATAAATCTGAATTATTTGGCTGTTTGGAAAGCCCATGCTGAAGTGCACAGCATGAATTTTTTTCTCACTGTGCACACATTTGTGCATATGGGAAGCATGCAGTTTCTGCCACACTGTAATTTCATGCTCTTGTATACTGTGTGAATAAGCTATGTGAAGGCATTCGGGCAGTGCCTAGATCTATTAATCCTCTTGCCATTGCACCTAAGTGTCTCATTTGATTTCAGAACTGAATGTCTGTGTTTGGCCGTTGGCTGTGAGTGCATTTCATAACAGTGACTGTGTGCCATGCCTGTTCCAGGTTTTAAGTGCCTGATGCCCTCACAGTTGTCATTATTGAGTTCACCTTTCCTTCTCACCTTCATGTCCAGAATGAGCAAGACTGTCTGTTTTCACTGTTCCTATGATTCCAGTTGCATTTCATTTCATTGCTTCAGAGTTGTATCTGTTGATGGAGCTCATCACACAATTTGAAAATCGTACAGCTGTCTAAATTGATCACAGATATCCAACATTTATTGCAGTGTGTGTTTTAGTAACTGTAGTGCATTGATGCTGCCAGAGGCTTTGGCACAGCCACTGCAACCTCCTCTTCTGGTTTAAGAGCTCTCACCAAGCGACATCTGCTTTACTGTCAGCAAAACTTCAAGTACTCCAGTTCTGGATTCTCATGTTTCTTGTGGATTTCTGACATATTTCTCTCACAAACTCGAAATCTTGTTCATGATCTTTCATGAGGTAGTGAGATGCATGCTCTGTTGTTGCTGGTTTCACTCATATATGCAGTACTGTCTGTTAGTCTCCAGCAAAACTGTCTTAAGACACTTATGTTCAACTTCTCCAGCCTTTGTCAGCATGAAAAATAACAACCTTTTTTACAGGAAATTCTTGTAACAACTTGAGTAAAATAGAACTGTATGTTTTTATCTGCTCCGTTCAGCCTTGCATTCTTGTTAAGGCTGTTCTCAGGCTTTGCTTACATAAACACTGTGTGTCCAGCATACAGCTGGTAATTTCCTGTTTTGCCATTTCGGATCCCAAGCAAAAATCCCCAAATCACTGAAGCTATTTAGTGCAAAACATTTGTTTTTGGACCTAGGCAAAATTTTTCAGTAATTAACAGCTAAGTGATTAGAGTTGAAGTTAATTGGAATGGTCTAACAGGCAATCTTTTAACACGGAGATCTAAATGATAATGTAACAGGGCAGGCTTTTTGAGCTCTTGATATTATAGCAGCTCTGGTTTTACAAGATAAGAATCTGCTGCTACACTTAATGCTGGAAACGTTTAAAGGTCGTGGTTAATTTCTCCTGTATGCTGTAGCACAAGTTGATTCTTCTACAAGCAGAAGAAGAAAGCTCTCACTCTGTAAAATTTGTATTCAATATATTTACACCAATGGAAACTGAATTGTTGGAGCTCTTCTCTTAAATGAGCTCGGGTATTTTATTTATGAGCTGTCTGGAGGCATTTTGAGATGCTGTTTTTCAGAGAAGCCAATTGCAGTGAATAAAAACCGTGTTTTAGTGGCAGATGGTGCTGCTTTTTTTCATATCATGATACAGAGAGAGAAGAAGAGATAATATAGTGGAGTGGCAAGTGTTATTTCAGCTGACCCTTAGTTACATGACTACATAATTATGTCTTTCCTTTGTATCAAATAACTTGAATCCTTGGGACTTTGTCTTGGGCTCCTTTCAGTCTGCTACCACTCCTGTGTGTGCTTGGCTTCATCTGAAGTTTATGAGTAAAATAATGCTGGAGGGCACATCTTCTGCATGAGCTTTATGGGAATTGAATCATTTCCTTAGACCAAAAAAAAAAAAAAGCCTGTCCCAGTTAATGACGGCTTTCCTTTGTAGGTGGTTTGTGTTTTCACTTCTGTATCATGAACTTTTACTGATTTGTTGTCTACTGTGGTAAAAGAAAGGTAGAACTTCAGTGTGAGATTCACTCTGTTGTGTTAGCAGCTTTCTTTACAAGCTTCTGGCTGGGGGCTGCATGGAGGGAGTCCATGCAAGGAACTTTGTGCAGCTCAAGCTCCGAAACTGTGCAGTGCTGGTCTTGGATTTGCTGGTCTTCTCTGTTGAGAAGGGGAGATGGATCTTTTCTGTGGTTCTTTATTGCCTCAGCAGAGAGGTAATGTCAAAAGTGAGATTTCAAGGACAGCTTGGAGGTTGTTAAGTCTCCTTCTGTGCAGAATCAAACATTAAGTCATTCCTGGTTTTGTCTAAATGTCTGTAATGATCTCTGGTGACACAGGCTTCACAGCTTTGCATGCAACCTATTTCAGTACTTCAGGAGTCTTAGATAGAAACAACATCTTTGTAAGGATTTTTAGAACTAATGCAGCCAAAAAAAAGCAATGACAGTTTATAAGTAGATCTGGTTAGGGAGCTTCTGTGTCTTTACTGTGGGATACTTTCATAATTAAGAATTTTATATAAGGATAGGTAATCCAATACAACCATAAAAGCAAATATAGGCCAAAAAACCCTCAGAAATTACTTGAGTTGATATTGCTGAACTGAAATATTTTGACAAGTGCTTGTCGGGTTATTTTTATTGGATAAATTCCCATGAGACAGTTTGGTTTCAATAAAACTTTTTTTTTTTTTCAATGAAAATCTGTTCTTCTTATCAGCTGTAGGTGTAATGAAAAAATCAGATCATTTTTCTTGCTCTGTTTTTCTCAACTGAAAGTTATGAAAGCCTGCCATGGCAGTTACGTGGCAAAGTGCTCACATCTCAGCTGCAGTAAGGTAATGTCTGTAGGCAAGTTGTTATGCCTGCATGCCCTGAATTGTACGTCGGTGTACTTCCAGCTCTTGCTGTTAGTGGCTAAAGCACTGCTAATGTGACTCGAGCCAGGATTTGCTCTGCCTGTTCTGATAACAGAATGCTGAGCTGTGGAAGTTGTGCTGGTTTGGGTGGGTTGGAAGGTTTTGCTGAGGCAAAGGAGTCCTGAAGCGTTCAGGTTTGGTAGGATGAGTGGCTCTTTGAGATGAAGCAGAGGAGGGAGAAGGAGGGGCCAAGGCTGTGCGCTGAGTGCTGGCTCATTGTGTCCTGTTCCTCCATGATGTAGACAGTCTCTTCTGGTTTTACCTTCTGAAAATAACTTGATGTTTTATGATATTTGGGGCCCTAATGCAGATCACTTTCCATTATATGCTCTACAGGAGTCTGGGGGTGCAAATGGAAGATACAAATTCATTTAGAGTTTAAGTTTGGTGAACAGAAAAGAACTGAATTTTTTTTTTCTTCTGGAAGAAATGACTGTTGGATAGAGAAATGCAATAATTATGATATTTTGAGAAGGTTAACATACTTTAAAACATGATCTTTCAGGAATTGTATTTCCAATTTTCTTTGTTTAAATGCATCCTCACGTTGGATCTTTACCAGGGAACCAACGAATGAATTGTACTTCTCCATCCCTTTCTCCAGGATCCTTCCTTGCTGAATGACAGAGTGACACTGCATCAGGTTACTGCTGGGACTGTGCTGTCAAGGCAGGGAGATCAGGTGGGTGAGCACCCTCTGAGAGAGGGGGGCAGAGAGAACACGAGGGTCTGGTTTGGTCTTTGTTCCCACTCTGAACAAAACAATCCCTCACCTTGGCATATCCCAAACCCTGTCTTATTACCAAGCAATCCCAGCTCTCAGCCTCTCCTCGTATGCAGAGTAACAGTGTGGCCACAGCTTTAGTGAAAATATTGTGCTTGTCTTTTTACCTTCTTATGCCCCTTCATGAAAAGGCATGGTGGCCGAACACCATTTTATTCCTTTTAACACTTTTTATTCTTTTTTTTTTCCCCTCATAATTTTTTTCCAGGCTCTGTGCTGCAGGCCTTGGTGTCATTACTCCACGTTATTTGTTTTTAGCAAAGTGTGTTCAGGATACAATAATAATACAGTGGAATATATATGTATCTATATAATACAGTGTTAATAATAATACAATAGAAATAGACAAGCTTATGCAAAGCACGTGAGGGGCAGCCACAACTAGAATGCTGCTCCAGTCTGTTTTGCTGAGCTGCTGCAGTGATTACCCCACTATCTCCATTCCCAATCCTGTTTTTATTTCTTGAGCTCTTACAGATGCAGATTCAATTTTTCATAACCATACAAAGAGAAACACATTTTTCAATACTGTGGCCATTTAGTTTTAAATATTCATGACCTTTTAATAATTCACTGTCATATTTTACTTTATCGCCTAACGGCTTAAAAGCTGCAGAGGGCCTTCTGGAAAGCAGATTGCCATGATAGCACCGTCGTTGTGATAATTGCTTTTAAAATCTTTGGGGACTCTGTTGAGCTTTGTCTCCATTTTCTCCAGGATGTTAACGTTTGCTTTGTGGTCTCGGGGATGCTTCACGTGTACCAACAGAAGATCGACTCTGAGGAGGACACCTGCCTGTTCATTACTCACCCAGGAGAACTCGTGGGCCAGCTTGCTGTTCTCACTGGGGAACCACTGATTTTCACCATCAAGGCCAATCGAGACTGCAGCTTCCTGTCTATTTCCAAGTCCCACTTCTACGAGTAAGTTCTGCCATGGAAACTAATGTTTAATTTTTTGAAATGTATTTTATGACTCTTTTGAACCAATAGTGAGTGATTAATGCATGTACAGTGCAATTCTACTGCAGTACAACTTGTAGTGAGTCGAGATAACTTATGTGAGCTTTTAAATGCTTGGATGAGCTCTGACCCATCTATCAGAAGGGTTTTTATCTTCAGTAAGAGGTAATGCAGGGAATAGTGGCACTATTAAATGGTGATTATCTCCTTTGTTCTGGGTTTACAGAGTATTTTGCCCAGTGAGGTGTGATTTATGACCTGAGATGCACAGGCTTAATAATCCAAATAAGAGATTCCGGCCAGAGCCCATTCTTTGCTGGCTTAAGCACTTTTTTGTCAGGCCATTTTCCTGAGCACGATTCCTTTTTTGCTGGAGAATCATATCAGTGTTCTTCCTGACTCCATCAGAGTTGATTGGCCCAGATAGGTGTTGTAAATGACTGGTCTTGGTGTAACTTATGTGACAGTGCTCACCAACAGCACAGGTCAAAGAATAATGCTCCTGTGCAAAATGGATTCCTTTCTGGAAATAATACTTGACTTCTGACTTAAAGTGAGTAATGATATTTAGTAGTTAAAACCCTCACCCAGAGACACCCAGCACTGGTAAACGTCTGTCTCAGTGTCCATGTCAGTGATGAGTGTTCTTGATTCTATGAATCTATGTATTTATGAAGCTATTGTTAAGACAGTAGTTCATAAACATAATTTTTATCAAATACCTCAATTTCTAAACTGCTTCTTCAGCTACTTCTTGAGTGTGCTGTCAGTCTGCAGTTGGGCTTCGTCTAGGGCCACTAGGATGAGCAGGGGTCTGCAGCACCTCCCCTATGAGGACAGGCTGAGAGAGCTGGGCTTGTTCAGCCTGCAGAAAAGAAGGCTGCGGGGTGACCTCATTGCAGCCTATCAATACCTAAATGGAGCCTACAGAGGGGAGGGGAATCAACTCTTTGAAAGGGTTGATATGTGTAGGACGAGGGGAAATGGTTTTAAGTTGAGGGAGCGGAGATTTAGGTTGGACATCAGGGGGAAATTCTTTACCCAGAGAGTGGTGAGGTGCTGGAACAGCTGCCCAGAGCGGTGGTGGATGCCCCGTCCTTGGAGGTGTTCAAGGCCAGGTTGGATGGGGCCCTGGGCAGCCTGGTTTAGCATTAAACGTGGAGGTTGGTGGCCCTGTGTGTGGCAGGGGGTTGGAGATTCATGATCCTTGAGGTCCCTTCCAACCCTGGCCATTCTGTGATTCTGTGATTCTTCAAGCTGTCTGTTCTAGACTGCTGCTATGTTATACTGTTCTTTCTACTTTTTACTTTCTAAGGAATTTTAATTGTTTGTTTGTGTTCCTAATAATTTCTACCAGTCTTATTCTGTAGCCTTGTCTTTCTACCTCAGGCAAAAGACTGTATTCTGCAAAACTGAATATGTTGCTCTTGGGTGATCAGCTGTATATGTGCAAGTCTGTGTGTTGGATATCAGATATTTGGTTTAATTTCTGATAGGTGCTGCCCTGTTGTTCCATCCCATGAAGTGTTGGATGCGTTTCCACTGAACTTCTAGTTCTGTATTGTTTTCCTTCTTGTTCTTAACTTGAAATTATACTTTGTATTCTCAGCCAACCATCAAATTTCTGCCTTTTTCCTCTCTTCTGCAGTTCTGATATCTGATAGAGTCCTGGGCAGACTCTCTTATTTGCTTGAGCTCATTTTTGTGATGTTTTCCTTCCTACCTACTTAGAATTGAGTTGTCTTTTGTTATGTCAACTTCCATTTTTGCTTCCATTAATCTGTCAGTGATCTGTAACACAGCAGAGTACCACCTCGTCATCATTTTGTGGACCTTTCCATATCTTTCTTTTTCTCTTTAAAATGTCTGTTGCCCATTCAGTGCATTTTACTGTCTCTGAATCTTTCAGCATTCAATCATCACAGTTTCTCGTGAAGTCGAAGCTTCATTTCCAACTCTTGTTCCCATATTTAAAAATGTCATTGCAGAGTCTTTCAGAAGCATCTGCCTTCATCATCTGTAACTCTCTGAGAAAAGAGACTTGTTACTAAAGCTTTATGTCTCTCTTTTTATGCATTTTGCGTGTAGTCCTGCAATCATAGACTTTCCTTGTCTCAGAATCTTGTGGGTTTGAATTATATGTTCCTGTCATCTGATCTTACTGACCAGAAGTAATTTGACCAGAACCTTATTATTCTCACTGCTCTCCAACAACTCTTTCTTCCTTTCTTGTCACATACTTTACTCTTCCTCTGAGCTGCCCCAGAACACTGTGTGTTTTTCCTCAGTGGTTGATGGGCAGGTGAAGCAGAACGTGGTCAGTAGATGCTATCAGACAAAGAGCACAGTAATGGAAGTAGCCCAGGGAGCAGAATTGCTGGTTGGATGTTGCACAACAGATGAAGTCCTTTTCACTGAAACCTTGCAGCAGGAGCCTTTCATGTGATGCTAATGTGCCTAAATAATGATCTGTACGTGTAAAGTTTAAGTAGAGGGGGGTGACACAAGCTAATTATACAGCTTATACCTTAAATGTTCTGCTGTTTTGCTAAAGTGATGTACTAAAAGTACAGTGCCTACACTGCAACTGTTGGTGTCTCCTGGTGGATAATGTAACCGAGGCTCTCTGGAGGAATATGCTCAGGTTCCTCAGTACTGGGAGTAGGACTCTGTCACGCTTTTCCTTCAGTGGGTTCCACAGTTTGGAGTCTAATCACGTATGCCTGCCAGAGAAGTAGAAGTGCTTCGATTTTTATTTTGTATTGTTAGCCAAGCTGAGCATTGAACCGCATCCACAGCACAAGAACATCTGCGTGAGTCCCAGGCTGTCACAGGCACCAGGGCAGCCCTTTCATTTTGGTAGCTGGTTACAAACAATTGTCTGAGGAACCCTTCAGCAACAGACTTTTGTAATAGAGAGCTTTGGCTTTTCATTTTCCCCATGCCAGGCATGTGCCAAGCAGAAGAGAAAGATGAAAATGCCTCCTAAAAGGAAGTAAACTAAGCTGATAACGTAGAGAAAAATCCTCTTGTCTTGTGCATGAGGGTGGACTGTTACCTTCCATGCTAACATACTCTTGAAGCTGTATAGCACTCAGCGAAACAATAAACAGCTCAGGTCTGAAATAAAAGCAGCCTCTCTCCAGTTTACATTTAGAGTGCATTAAGTATTAAGATACATATCTTGAGGGAGGGAAAGGTATAAATGGCTTTTATTGATCACAGCAGTCAGCCTGTGTGGGAGGAGACTTTGAGAGTGGAATAAGCTAGTAGGGTAAAAATAATGAGCTAAAGCATTCAGGAGATTTCGGGGAGTTTATTTAACCTTTAAAGCAGCTGAGAAGGCCTTGTTGCAGACTTGGGTTTTTGTGTGCATTAATGGATTAGGGCTTCTTGCTTTCTGGTGTTTATTCTGGGGTGCCTTTTCCAGTTTCTCTGTCCTTTCCCCAAGTCAGTGTTAGTGTGGTGAAGCTTCTGAAAGGTAACGCATTGCTTGCGAGTGCAATGGTAGCTTACCAAAACCTGGGCTGTCTGTAGGCATCTTGAGTAGGGGGCAGAGAGGGCATGGAAACCTCTGGGCAAGATGGAAGAGACAGGAGAGGAAAGCTGCCTCACGGTTTTGTCATCCTGTTTTGATGGGTGAACTTTAAATAGTGCTGAATTTAAGAGTTGATACTTGGTGTAGCTCACCTTGCAGAGTTCATGACAGAGTAGGGATGTAATTCTATGAATCTCTTCTGTTCCAAATTCAGAGGTTTTAGTTGAAGAAATTCTAACCTTTATTATTGCAAAAAGAGGAACTTGAGGAGCTGGCTAAGCAGCGTAGTCGTGTGCTAAACATGAAGGCTCCCTATGGTACCTGCGCGTGCTGCACTTGATGCACAGTGATGGCCAGCTCTGGATCTCTTGCTGCAGCTGGTGGGCTAATTAATGGTAGAACTGACATGTTCAAAACACGACAGAGCAGCTTCTGTGCTTCATCCAGGCAGGGAAGAGCTCTCAATGAGTCTGCTTTGATACCACATTCAGGGATGACGTGTCAGTATTCAGACGTTCTCTAAATTCTCCTAGGTTACAACGAGCTGTATTTCAGCTGAGGAACAAAGGCTGCCTGTGCTCCTTCCATGCCATGCTCCCTGCCTTTCTGTTTTATAGGGTAAGAAGGCTAACTGTGGCTCTCACAACATTTGTGCTTAGTGAGAATTCCCACACGTGCAGGGTCTCCCAGGCACAATGTCTGGAACACTGATGCAGGAAAAAATATTCTGTATTTCAGACTTTCTTTTTCTCCCCATGCGTGGCTTTAACATAACTGTCGTCTTCCTCTGTGTGTCCTTTGTGTACTGGCTCTGCATATGCTCACCCACTTGTTTCTTTCTGAATTGTGCTGCTGCTTTGTGAGATGCCCATTTTTATGGTAGTGTGCCACAACCCTCCAAGAGCTCAATTGCTCTCGATGCTGCACAGGAACAGAATAGTTGTGTTCTGTCCTAATGGGTGTGCATCTAGAGCAACGTGCAATCAGCTCACTGCTGTGGAGTGGTTCTTCAGTAAGAATTGGAGTGCTTACTCAGAAGGTGCCAGGTCACAGTGATCCTCATTCTGAAAGGAAAGAAAGAAAAACATTCACTGGTGTCTGTGAGAGCTATTTACCTCAGTCCTAGCAGTCAGTGTAGAATTTGCATTTATCACTAACAGAACATGCCCAATGTTTTTCAGCTTAGAGAAGTGCTAGATTATGTGGTTTAGTTAATGCTAGGGGCCTTTAAGCATCTCTCAGGAGGTTCAGTATGAAGATCAGAAGCTTTGTTAGTTGTGGTCTTTGCAAAGGGAAAAGGGAACTTTTGAAATAACACCTGGGGGAAAAATGAGAGCACATTTGAGAGATGTAGAGGTGCAGAATGGCAGAGAGGAACAATCTTCAGGACAACATGAATTGTTATCCTGAGTCACGTCTGTTGTTTCTGAGTAGGAATTTTGGAGACTGGTCCATGAACGAGAGCTAGCAAGGCTCTCATCCATCTCTGCCTGGATCGTTATGTGTGTACCTGTTCCTTCCTTTGGGAAGTACTTAAATAATGCTTCTTGTCTTCTAGGATAATGCGAGAGCAGCCAAGCGTTGTGCTCGGCGTGGCCCACACTGTTGTAAAGAGAATGTCCCCATTTGTGAGGCAAATTGACTTTGCCCTGGATTGGATGGAAGTTGAGGCTGGACGAGCTGTATACAGGTAAGATGCAGACAAAATTGGATGCTCTTTTTTTATTCCAACCTCTATGGTTCCGTGATTATCTAATATTCAGGTTTTCAGAGTTAAGGAGCCATGCTTCCTAGGCGATATATGGAATAAAAACTCTTGGACTCAATTTATCAACTATTTTATCAGGTTTTATCTGTTTCTGCATGCTGAGGTTTTTCCTTTTTGTGCAGCACACTTTAACATTGATTTGTCGCTCGGCTCCAGGAGTTGTTAAAATTCTTTTCTTCCTCATCCTTCGTGTCATCTTGACACACTTTTAAAGTGGCATAAGAGATTAAGACGTAGCCAGCTGTATGTTCTAGTATAATTTCTGCATTTCCAAGGGCATGAATATCATCCACAGAGTTTTTTGGTCTTTCAAAAGTAAACAACAGAACTGAAATAGAATTTGTTTAGAAATATTTAATATAAATTGAAAACAGGAATTGCATTTTAAGTTTCAGGGTGGAAGTTTTCCTTGGGAAAGCTTGATTTATTAATTTAAAGCTTGATTTATTAATTTTGTACTAGGATGCAATAAAGCTGTTTTACGATTTCAGTGGTGCAAAGGTCAAATTTAGTATGTGTACCATATAACTGTAATTCTGATATGTATTACAGTTCCTGCAGCACTAGTGCAAATGGAAGTTTGTCATTACTTTCTCTATCAAAACAGATGTAGTCGCTAAGATCTTGTTAAAAAGCTTTTGGAATTCCGTGCATTAATTTCAATTTACTACAGAAGCATTGCACGTGGTCCATGTGCTGTGTTGTGCTGGAAATCTGAATGCCAGATAGCATTCTTAGTCCTGCAAACTTGATGTTTCAAAACCTTAATGATCAACTGTTTTGTGCACTGAGCTGAATCTAAATGCTGAGCCACTCAATTTTTTCTTTTGGACCTGCAGACTTCCTTTGTGCATCCATATCAATTTTGCAGCAAGCACCTGCTGTACCCAGCAGTGAGCCTCTTGTCTCCTCCAGAGAGCACCTGCATTTTGGCTATCTAAATCCAGACCCAGCATCATTCAGTTGTTCAAAGCCTGTCCATTTCAACCTATGTCCAAGTCACTTTTTAACGGATGTTTTTCACTTTCCTGTTTCCTTGTTCTGTTTAAATGTTGATTAAACTTTTTTCTCATAGTCTCTGAGCTTGAAGAAGAGACGAAGATGACTTTGGATGCATTTGCTGAGCAGTGATCATTCACTTGATGGTTCTTTCTCTAGGCAGGGTGACAAGTCAGACTGCACTTACATCGTCTTGAACGGACGGCTGCGCTCCGTCATACGGATGGATGATGGAAAGAAGCACTTGACTGGTGAATATGGCCGAGGAGACTTAATTGGAGTGGTAAGAGTCAGTTTTGGAGAGTGAATGGTTCAGCTGAGAAACTGGTATTGCCCCACACAAAAGAAACACTCATGCACGCATCAGCTGGTAGACTTTTCACAAGTTGAGAAGATGAGAAGTTGCTTCTGTCTGGACATTCATATGATGAAATGCGGATGGGATTGTTAGACTTGGTTTAAAGAGGGAAAAAAAACAACCTTTTCCTCACAGATGAACAAAAATCCCCAGGCAACACTTGTTTTGGTTTTTTTCTTTTTTTTCTTCCAGTGTGGGTTACATTTGTTTCCACTGTGAGGGGAATGCAGCTGTTAAAATAATTCAGGAAGAACTGTGGGAATGTGCACTAAATTCTGATCTGAATAAATTTAGTATCATAGAAAGATTGAGTTGGCTTGGGCCACTGGATTGGGCTAGACTAACATCCTTTGAGTTAGCAGAGTTAATTTCAGGGCTTCGTCAGACTGGTAAGAAACTGTACACTACTGAAGCAAATTTTGATTTCAAAAGTGTAGTATTTATCCATGCTTAATTTATTTCCCCTGTTTGTGTGTTAGTTTCTCAGGTTTAGTTAAACGATTGAAGTGGGAATCCCCCATCATAAGTAGTCACAATTTGCTTGACTTTTATGTTTAAAACTAGAAGGCTTCCAAAATGCTGAGGCTGTTGTGCCATCCTTCTTCTACTCTCTGAGCTGAAAGTGAATGTTTTAGTAGTATTTACAGCCAGAATTGGTTGACTCTGAATAAAGAAAGCACGAGTTGGCATTAGTAGTACAGGAGGAAATTCTTGTTTACAGAGGTCAAGAGGGAGAGGAAGAACTGTAGACTGTTTTCCTTTAGAGAGCTGATTCAAGATCATACTGATTGCAAAAGGTGGTGATTTTGGTAGAGGTAAGACCCAGAAGTTGTGTTCCCAGCAAAGAAGAGCTCACTGCCAGCTTACCAGTCAGTATGTGAGAGCTGGCTGTTCCTGAATGCAGGTGGGTTGCAGAACTGGCCTGTGTCTGTGTTGTAAGACGAGGTCAGCTCCCAGTGCCAGAGACCTGTGCTGCAAATACATCTCAGCTGTTTTGTTTGAGAGAAATAAAAAGATTTCAAATAACAAGGGCAAAATTTTGGGGCCTTTTTAGTGTGTGCCCAACTCACCTTGACTTGCCTGGTAACTTACAACTAGGTTGTACATTGTTCTGAAGTTAATGTGGTAACAATTCTGATGGTATTCCTGCAAAATCTGATGTGTTCTGGACTAGTGGCTGCAGCATGTCTGTTTTAGTTACATGTGAGCAGCAGTTCAGGATATCTCCACAGGATCAGTGCTTGGAGAAGCAGGTCTATTTCTGCAGCTAGGCATGCTCACAAATTTTCTTTGTTTTTCTTTTTGGGGCTGTTTCTTTGGGGTACCTCATTAAGGGTAAAATGATGTGGTTTGGCAGGAACAGAAGCTGAGATCTTTCGTGGCTAATTGTGCTGGTATGAGGTCTTCTAGTGTGTGAATGAGGCTTTGACAGCTTTGACGTGTCAGGTGTTTCCTTGCTGTTATTTCCTTGCTCTTGTGTACTGGTTGTAGTCAGCAGCTCCCTGCCAAGCTTCTGCAGCTACCAGCTTAAAACAGCTGAACTGTTCTGCTGTCTGAAAGAAGTTTTGGATGACGATAACGGAGCACGTGGCCTAAACTCTCCCTCCCTGTGCAAGCAGGGGTGCCTCCTTCAGCACAAGGTTTCAGAGTGGCTCAGCTACCTGCAGAGGGAAGAGAGGTTGGTTCCATGTACGTCTGCCCTAACAGTGCAGTGTTTGTGGGTGCCTTCCCAGGCATGGATGCAGAAATACCGTACGACTTGTCTGAACTGCTCTGGATCTGAGTTATGACTTGAGTCATCTGAAGACTTCTGTGACTCCGTGGACGTCACCTCCTCCTTCCTTCCTTCCCATGGTTCCCAGGCCCACTGACTCATGCTGCCATTTGTTGAACGCATCTCGATGCTCTGGCTGTCTTTTGAAAACACGGGGGAGGATTTATAAAGATTGCCAAGATTAATGGAGTCGTTCTTTGCAGAGGGCATCAGTAAAATGACATTTCTCCTTTTAAAGAGATTTGTTTATCCCATTCTGCAAGATCTAGTATAAGCCTTTAAAAACACGCTGAAGGTTTTTTTGTTGTTGTCTTTTGTTTGTTTTCTAGAAAATGAAGTCACTAGAAGGGCCTAGGTGCTTCCAGGAATCAAATTAGTGCTTAGTATTGGTAGTTTGGTCAGCCTGTGAAGTGTACATCTCCAAAACCTCTCCAAGACCACCGTGTCACTCTGAGCTGTGTGCTCTAACTAAAGATGCAAGTCTTGTACTCGATGTATTTTGTTTACCTTTATCTCACATGTCTTAAGTGCTGTGTGTCATACGCATGGGAAATGAGTATCTGTCATTTCTGCTTTCAGAAGTGAAGTCCTGAAACGTGAAGGGCTTCAGACAAGATGTAAATTTTCAAGCATGTGTGCACTCCCAAGGATTAACTTGTGGCTCAAACTGTTTTGTTCCTTGTACTGACTCAGTGGCATCTGTTCCTGAGGTCTGTCAGTTCAGGGAGAGAGGAATGGATTAGAAACTGAGATTTGCTTTCCTCCTGTTGTTACTTGGAGTTGCCTCAAGTAGTTGTGTGTGGGGAAGGTGGGAGCCCTCCTAGAGGGACTCTGCCAGCTGCTTGCTGCTGCTCTTCCCACTAATGGGCACTTCTGGCTGCTGTATCAGGTAATATCAGAACTTGTTTGAAAGCCTTCTGTCTGGTTTCCAGTGGGCAACGATGAATCTATTCAGTAATCCCCTCATGTTTAAATACAGTTTGTGACGGTGCTGTTGTGTAGAGGCTCTGATTTGTCCCTTCTGCGGGAGACTCTTAACTTGTTGGCGCTATTTCCTACAGATGAGCTTGTGAAAAACCTTGGGATGTTAACAGTATAATGAAGCTATGAAGAAGTTATGTGAGCTAAAGGGTACTGGCATTGGGTCACCTATGCCCAACTGTCCTCAGAGGAAATTAAATTCTAATTCCACTATGTTTGGCGCTAGGGATTCTCCTCACAAGTTGTTTAAAATGTTATACTGGTATCTTTTTAGTTCTGATCTTGGACAACTGCTGCAGATTGAAGTTTTTACCCTTGATTTTGATCTCATTTGTGGATTTTTTTCGAGAAGGAGGATTCCTTTTCATTTGCGTGTTCGTTACGCCTGTTGGCATCAGGCTCACTGGCTCACTGGTTGACATGTAGCATTGGCCCCAGCACAGCTAATGAGACTGAGAGGAGCTCAGAAGAGTTCTTCTGTGCTTTTTGTTGTTTCTTTATTTGTGTGTGGGTTCATATTGATTTGTTTGTTTGTTTGTTTTTTACAGTCCCAGGTAGGTTGTGGGATTACAACCCCAAGCATGGGTTGAGTTGGGTGTTTCTTGCTTCTTGTGTTGTTGGAAAGGCACAGCTGGGTAAGGAGAAGGAGCAGGGAAAACAAAACAAACTAAAGCTATCCTGCAGAATAATCTGCCGAAGAAAAGCTATTTGTATTCTGCCTGCTCCCTTCAGATATCTGGGTGGGGATGGAACCTTCAATGTAATTAGCTTTTCATGAAAGCGAACATTTCGTCTTAAGTGAGTTCCTGAAGAAAGGCTGCAGTGTTTCTGAGATGACTGAATACCAGGCAGCTCGCAGGGGAGTTGGTGGCAGCTGTTGAGCTTATAATATGTTTAAAAGTGGGGCTGCTGCCTTGTAGCTAGACTTACCTGCAGCCACCTGCTCCAGGAAACTGCTGTCTGCAGCATCTGACCAGGAAACCAGCTGGCTGTCAGAAATGCCCTGCTGGGGAATTTGCTGCAGTGTTTTGGTTACTTCAAGACCCTTCCTGCCCTTCTCTAACACTCAGAACAGCCCTTCTTACTTGGAGGATTTCATTCAGTTGTGGGTAGCAAAACATGTGCAGAAAGGCATTTGTGCTCTGCTGCTCTCCGTGCAGAGCAGCACAAGAAGATGCACTGCCAGTGCTGCAGCACACCACACCAGTTCTGCTGTGCAGGAAATTGTGCTCTGCACTCTAGAAATAATGGCTGTTCCAGGTGTTTTTAGATGCTGAGCTGTTCATCTCGTTAATGTTAACACAGCTCAGTGTGCATGGTTCTTTTTCTCTCTAAAAAGTTAAAACCCAAGATAATCTGTAAATGGATTCAGATTTCCTCAGGGGTTTGGAGCACCGTCCTTTTAAAATGTGCCACTGTTAGAAATGTTTAATTGCTGAGTAATCCTCCAAGGGAACACCGGTATCAGGATTAGACTTGTCAGGCTTTTATTCCTTATCACTGTTAATGCTGCCATACGCTGCCTGCTCTTGGCAGCACCAAGCTCACTGAATAGCATTTTACTCTCAACAACAGCACTAAAACCAGGCAAGTTCCACTCTGTTAGGGCTGGTTCCATTGGTACTTTGCAAGTGGGAGGTTTTTTTTTCCTTATTACTTGCATGTGATTATATTCAAACTATGAATTCTTCAGCTCCTAAGCTTTAAGGCAGTGAAAAATGAGAGGTTAATTCAGGATTAATGGCACCTCAGGCGCTCTGTACACAGCCTGTATCTGTGGAAACTGGAGGTGGATGAGGTCCAGAAGTCACTTGGTATTGAGCTGGAATACGTGGTTCTGGAGGGAGGTGTTCTCTTGCCATCTCTTGCACAGCCTGTCTTGGTAATATGTTACTAAAATTATTTTTTGCCTAGTATCTTAGGTGTGAAGTTGTAAAGAAAAACAAAGATAGCAGCATTTACCGGTGGAGAAATGAGACATGGGAAGCTCTGAGAAATGAGCTCACGCTTGCACAGCTGAATTTGTGTCAGACTGAAATTAGAAGCTTGGCGTCCTGATTTCCAGACCTACCTTGGGGATGTTCTCGGCTGAAGGGAAGTCATTGCTCTGAGCCTGCTGGACCTCACTTTCCCAGGTCTTTCCCAGGGGCTTCCTCATGGTCGGAGCTGTTGAACAGTGTATATTTTTCAGGTTCTCATGCCTGCCACAATTTATTCTTTCATCTTCCTCAACTTGTATTTTATCTTGATCTGACTCAAGTTCTTTACAGAGAGAGTGGTGAGGTGCTGGAACAGCTGCCCAGAGAGGCTGTGATGCCCCGTCCATCCCTGGAGGTGTTCAAGGCCAGGTTGGATGGGGCCCTGGGCAGCCTGGGCTGCTGTGAGATGTGGAGGTTGGTGGCCCTGCGTGTGGCAGGGGGTTGGAGCTTCGTGATCCTTGAGGTCCCTTCCAACCCTGGCCATTCTGTGATTCTGTGAAGTTCTGACAGCTGATGTAAGCAGACCATAGCTGAAGATGGTTGTGGTGCAGTTTAGATGTCTGGTAACGGACTGCAAAGAACACAGGTAGAGTCTGGTGTTAATTTTTCCAGTTCTGACACTGTGAGAGGAAGTCATTTGGTTTTGGAGGTGCCTCCAGTAAAGCTCCTTAGCCAAGTGCTCTTGAGAGAGTATTAGGGTCTGTGATGGCAGGTAGCAATGGGGTGGTGACCTGCTGGGTTTCAGAGAGGTCCCCTTCTTCTTCTTTCATCAAGCCATCATTCCTTCCTGTCTCCCTTCTTCCAGACAAACTTCCTTTTCATTATGTCATGGCTACTGTCCACCTATCAACTAACTCTCCTATGCAACTTCTGGTCACCTCTTCAGGACCATCTCACATTTCCCCTGTGTTCTGCTCCTTTCTCCTTTCCATTTTGAGGAACACTGCATCTCAAACTAAGCTGGTTTGCGAGTGGTGTGAGTTGACAGCACGTCCCCTTCAACCTTTGCAAAATACTTGCAGAAGTTGTTAGCAAAAATTTTTTTTTTTCTTTCCTTACAACTTGTCTTTTTTGGCAAGGGACATTAAGGAAGGGAGAGAAATGGGATCCCTTCCATCATGGCAGTGCTTGGAGCCTCACAAACAGCAGGAAACGGAGGTGAGAAACAGAATTCGTGGAGAAACAGTCAGCAGTGAAGGATGGGGAAGGATGTTGCTGAAGTTGCAGCTGGGTTTGCTGTTCTTGTGATGCAGCTGAGTCGAAGGCAATCAGACCTTACCCTTGTTAGAAGGTATTTGAGCAGGTCACTGTGCTCTGTTCTCTCCTTCTTTTGCTGACATTCACAGAATCACAGAATTGTAGGGGTTGGAAGGGACCTCCAGAGATCATTGAGTCCAACCCCCCTATTCGAGTACCATTCAGTCAAAACAGGAATGTGCTGAGTGCCTGTCAGTGGCACAATGCTTGCAGATGCTCTTCAGACAACCTGCATACATTTAATGACTGCTGTTGGGTTGGTATTTTTTTTGGGGGGGGAGGGGATGGATGGGGAGGGAAGTACTCCAGGTAGCACTTTTGTAGGTAGGCTTTCTGTTGGTTTAGGGGAGTGAAGTGTGTGAGTGTGACTTCCCATCTTCTCTACAGTCAGATGTAGATAGAAGTGAAGCTGAAATACACCCGGAGGTCTGCTAGCAGTTCCCTTCCCCAGCTACATCCTTTCTCTTTTCTGTCCCTTAATTACATTCGGCGATGTAACAGAGCTGTCACTGCACTGCTTCTACATGCAGGCTCAGTTCTCTCTGGAGAAGCAGTAACCTGACTTCCACTGCCTTAATTACAAAAGGTAGGAAGCTCAGCCTTTGTTTTTACATACATAGGTACATGTGTGTGAAGGTGCATATGTCTTCCTTGTATGTCTCTGTGTGTGTGTAAATCCTATATGCAATCATACATATAAATAGAAGAGAGGTTTGGATTCCTCTTTCTGCATACTGTAAGTGCTGGATGTCCTCAGTCTCAGGGTTAATTTGGCACACAAAGGATTGCAGAAAGTGGTTGTTAGAACAACTTTTGAGAGTACATGGTGTACTGCATTCATCCTCTGGCACTGCTCCCACAAATAGCATCGATTTGCAGCTCGTCTGGTTGCACTTCCCACTCGTTCATTGCTTCCAGCAGTGTCTCCTCTGTCCTTTTCTGATACAAGCAAGTTAATGTTTTGGATCTGTCCAGACTGGCTGGAGGAAACGTATTTTAGATAAGTCACGTATTTGCTTCAGGTGCAGACAAGCTGAGGCAAGGCCTGAGAGCAGCTTGTTTAAACCATAAGAGAAATGTTCCACATAGGGTTTGGTTGCCCTTCATGTAACATTCATTAGATTACATGGCCGTGTTCAGTTGCAGCAGCCTCATCTCCTGTCCCAGCCTGGCGAAAGCACTGCTGTGACAAACCATGTGTGCATGGTCTTTGTCTGCCTGCATGGCTGTGCTGGCTGCTGGGATGTGTGTGCTGCCCATACCTGCCTTGTTTTTTATTTTGCCATGAGCCTCTTAAACTATCAGCAGATGTCAGTGTTGACATTTAATCTCATGCCTCTGATGGTGCATCTACGCTTCCTTGGGTGCTGTATTTCATCCCTGTGGCTTCCCCTGTTCCTTTAGGTGCTTGTTTCTGGGCTGATTCTTGCCAAAGTGTCTTGAATGAGCATGAAAACATTAAAGCATACAAACACCAGGCTAACAGGCACACAGCAATTGGGGCTGCCATGAGGCGAGATTTGGAAGATGAAGATTTTAAGTTAACTTAAATTCTGGGGTTCAGACCTTCTCAGGGTCCTCTGACACCTCAACCTCGTGCTCCTGTGGTGCTGGCTGGTTTGCTGTGCTGGAGGATGGAGGTGCATGGCTGGGCTTTGTGCTGTGCCAAGATGACTGCTTTTTGTGAGCTCACAGCAAGGAAAAGATGAATATGAGAAAAGAAATACAGTATCTAGAAGAATAAAAGATTATTGGGGTGAAATAACAGCTATAAAGGAGGAGAAGCTGAAAGCAGTGTGTTGTACGCGTGGCTAGGAAGGGAATGCGTGGAAGAACTGAAAGAGCTTATGAATCTAATGCTGGTTGAAGACAGGCTAACGTGAAGGAGCCCTGGTTATGGTCAAGTCCTCCTCAGTGTATCTGAGGTGCCTGCAGCTCAGCGTGTGGATAGCTGTATGTCCTGCCCTGGGGATATTCATCCACAATCACAAAATCACAGGGGTTGGAAGGGACCTCTGGACATCAGGGAGTCCAACCCCCTGCTGAAGCAGGTTCCTTGCAGTAGCAGGCTGCGTATGCTGAAGTTAAGCAAACGTTGAAAGTGTTTTGTTGGATGTGGCTCAAGAAGGAATTTGGAGTAATTAGACCAGCTTACAGCAGGCAGGGTCCTTGCTGGATGTTACTTTCCAACTGTGTAATTTGGGGAGAGCTGGAGGGACTGTCAGGGATGACTGTCGAAAGTGGAGTCAGAAGAGGTCGTGAGAAAATAAATTGCTTTTTTCCCTTGTTTTAAAGGATTTATAGCACTTTTTCTTTGTAAAAGCTTGTAAGCCAAGGTTGTGAATCATTGGCATCGTACGTGATGCGTCATATGTGTTTTTATCACTATTTAATGCTGAATTAGGAGAAGATGAAAAAAAGCCTGTCAGAATTAACTGGAAGCAACAGTAAAAAGAGCATAGGTCTGTCTGTGGGTTTTTTCTTCTTTTGTTAGCAGTAGCACCAACGGAACTGCAGTGAAGGAGGGACCACCTTCTGCATGAAGTGTGCCATCAGTTACAAGGGCCACGGAGTAACACTTAAAATTTCCACATGGTCCTCAATGCAAATTATTAATAGCACTCAAAGCATGGCTTCATAAATCTCGTAGAGGAGATGGAAAAAAGGCAGCGTTGTGCAGACGGGCTTCTGAGGATGTGATGAAGAGAGGAAACATTTACTGTACATGAGGAGCCATAGGGCAGATGTGGGAGAAATGGGCATGGGACATTTGGTGCTGCAGTGCGGCTGCTGAAACAAGGCAGCTGGTAGAAGAAGAGCCAGCAGAGCCAGAGCAGGGAGGTGGTGGCTGCAGCCTTCAGGGGGCTCCATGAGCACTGGAGGATCATTTGAAGGAGAGCAGGGTGAATAAAAAATGGCAATGGGGAATAAAGCAACACCAGTGAAGGGCAGAGCTTGCTGATAGAGGCTTGTCACTGGGGAGGAAGAGGAGAGGATGCTGTGAGAGAAGAACCAGAGGACCAAAAGAAGTATTCTTTGCTTCCAGTAAAATATACTATGGTCAGTCAGATTTGAAAGGAAATGGGAAAGGGGCAGGGGTACTTCCTTACATTGGGGCAAATGTTGTAGCTGTGTTGTGTGCTGGAAGGGATAAATGGCTGCGGCAGTCTGGAATCAGGTTCTTTCTGAGCCAGGGTGGAAGATGTATCTGCTTATGTGTCTAAAAACTACACTGTCTCCTCCCTCTTTCTGTGTAACCAAAAATTAATCTTAGGTGCTGATCTGCTGATTGCAGGTGGATTTTGTCCATATTCAAGTTCAAGCTAGATTGCCAAGTCTTGTACTAACAAACCTGAAACACAAGGAAGGTTGCTTAAAATGTTCACTGGACAGAGGAACCAAATCAATCTGAATATGGCTTGAAGTTTTCAACTTGGGAATTGTTTTCAACTTCAAGATTCAAGATTTTGACGTTATGTTGTCTGAAGCTTCTTTTTTTTTTTACAGCAATAGCAGCAGAACAAAAACAACAACAAAAACCCAATCCAACAAATCCCACACCTCTGAATAAGCAGCATCTCAAACAGTTTATTAAGAAGGATAAATACAAAGAAGAAAAGCTTAGTTGTCAGGGTAGAAATACGACTCAATGGTTAGAAGGCCTTTCTGTCCCCAAAAAGGGTGAGAAAATCCAACGCCTGATTTGGCAGTGTCCTTCCTATGTACAAAAAATATAGAACTGGTGCAACGTGGGCAAAGTGCAGGGTGCAAAGAGGGAAGCAAGAACATAGCAAGGGTGGAGATCAATCCTGCAGGTGCTCTGGGTGTTAAATAGGAACTTTCCATCTTCCAGAGAAGCAGCAGCATTATATGAATCATTTGGGGAAACTAACAGAAGTAGAGGCTGCGAATGCGGATGATCAGGACAAAGCAGAACTTGGATATCTTGGTGTACAGTGTCTGAGACCCCGGATAGTTTCTAAGCTACCACAGTGGAGTCTATTTGCATGAGAACAGCCGAGCTGCTGGCTCGATCTGTATAATGCACTTATGCAAGAGTAGCACAAGATCTGTTCTCTGTTCTCAGCTGGGAATTGCTTTCAACACATTTGCTGCAGCTGCAGGAGTGCTGTGAATGCCTCTTGCTCTGCAGGCCTGAGCAGCTCCCAGTAGATGAGGTTGGAAGATCTCCATCTCCTTTTTGTTCTCCCTATGGACAAACAGCATGCAATTGAAACAGAAAAAGTCACAGTTTGGAGGGAAAAAAAAAATTCCCCGAGGCTTTGTTTTGAAATGTAATTTTCTTTTCACAAGTCTCATCTCCTCTGAAAGACTTGCGAGCTGCTGGGAGCGCAGTTAATTTCATGCACTCCCATACAATGGAAAGAGTGGAAAAGGGTGTTAGGCACTGGGAGTGTTTCTCTTTAAACAAATTGGACTCGGTCGGTTGATGAGTGGTTGAGAAGAAAGGGTTTTATTTTAGCGATTCAAATCCTTAATCTGCTTTCAGAACGAGGAAGCTTAATGGCAGATCTGAAAACCTGAGGTCAGAAGCTGGTAGTAGGGATCAGGGATGAGCAGAAGATACTACAAAACCATTGGGATAACCCTAAAGGGGACTTGTGAATGGGCAGGGATGGCATGGCCTCACCCCATGGCCTGTGGTCTGTGTAATTGGTTCCAAACATCACCACAGAACAAAACACCCCAGCACTGAACAAAAACCAAAGGCCAGGTCTTGCAAAATGCAGTTAATTCACATTTACTTGTGAGGTTGTTCACACGCAGCACAATTGTGGTTGAATTAAGCTCTTCTGACCCAGCTGTTTTAAAGAATTAATGATACAAGCAGGCTAATCTCAGCATTCTGGACTAATTGCAGGTGCTGTGGCTGTGTGCATTGCCCATTTTGTGCACGTGCAGTCTTCCAAGAATGCACTCTTGTTGTAAGTGGGGTCACGGAGCTGTGTGTTTTAAATTTATCTGCTTGTACTGTGGGTAGAAGTGCCTATCTGGCACAGCTCAGCCAGCACACTGTGTGTAATCCTCCACATTAACTCTGTCTCTAGTTCTGTAGAGGAAGCATTGCGTCCATTGGAATTTGCTGCAAACAGAAGCTATGCAACAAAATCTGTAAAAAGCAATTATAAGCTGATATGTTATTTTCTTCTATTTCTGCTGGGTGACTGGCAATGGGAGGTGATGCTTGTTTTTCTTCAAAGTGCCCATGGATTGCAGCCAGGGTGGGGATTTTGTTTTTGTGTTCATCTCAGTGATTACAGCCACTACAGCAGCCACCAATTATTTTTTTTTCTTCCTGAATGCATGAAGTATGGATTTTAAACCCAGTAAATTTTAAACCCCTGGTGCTAGAACTTGCAAAAGTGCACAGGGCTGTTACTAAGCAATTAAGTGCTGCAGCTCATGCCTGAGCTCCGAGTGACGCCATCTCACCTAGCGGGCAATCTCATTAGGAGTGTGAAAATACTGCATCAGGGGGTTTGATTTCTGCATCTCACAGCACCACAGGAGCTGCTGCTGGGCTGGGGGCTCTGCAGATGCTACAGGAGGGGATTCGGTTGCACAGCTGCACTTTGCAGAGCGGGGCTTCACAACCTGTTCCTCCTTTGTATCGTGGCAGTTCTTCCCCGCAAAGGAGAGCATCTCTATTAATTTTCATAGCACCCTCGTTTTCTTCAAACTTCTGTTCTCCATAAATTGTTTCTAAATTAAGTAATTGGATGCTGTATTCAGGCGGCTGCGTCCTGTAACGTGTCTTTGTGTTCACATAGCACAGATCCACATGCGTGTACCTGGGGAAGAGCAAAGCTCTCTTCTGCCAAAATATGTGGGTTTGTTACTCTCATCTCTTTCAGGAACTCTTGCTTGTTTTAAGGTTGCTGCCATTCAGCTTCTGAGACTGAAACAAATGTACTTTGGGGTGATGGTTGGTGAGGGGAGGGTGAACAAAGAAAGAAAAAGCAGTAAGGAACTGGATTTTCCTCTTTCTCACAGGTGGCATTCTTGCAATTAAAAACAAAGGATAAAAAGATACAGCAAAAAGCTACAGCTTCTGTTGCTATGAGATTGCAGGACAGCAGAACACCTGTGAGATTTGGATTGCACAGATATTGCTACATGCTGCACATGGATGTGCCTTTAGGAAGCTCCCTCTGGAAGGGCTCCTAGGGGGGTGGAAGGGAAAGCAATGTTCTGTTTGCAGTGTAGGTGACCAGAAAGTATGATAGTCCCATTTTTGGGAATTGTTTGGTTTCCTTACCCTGAGATACTATTTTTACAACACGTTATATGTTATCTTTAATGTCATGGCTCTGTTCTCTTTCAGGTAGAGGCATTAACCCATCAGCCTAGAGCCACAACAGTTCATGCCGTCAGAGACTCAGAACTTGCCAAACTCCCAGAGGGAGCCCTGACATCTATCAAACGCAAATTCCCCCAGGTAGGAAAATTACAACTATTTTCTGTCTGCATCAAATTGTATCTCGGGAGCTAAAGCTCTCCATTAGCACAGAGCCCTCTGGATTTTTTTGCATGATTGATGCGTTCTCAGGAAACATTTTGTTCTGTCTCAATCTGATCTGATCCATTCCAGACTTTCACCAGCTTTTTTCCCTTTATCCTCTCTATATCTAGAAAAAGTTCACACTACTACGTATCCATGTCCTGTATTAAAGTGGAAATCACTTAGTGGTATTAACAGTAAATGACAGTTTGATCTTTAAAATCACTTTGAAATACTGTTATTCATGTGTCCTACTCAGTAGGACTCAAAGTCAAGCCTTGATTATACATACTTTTATTTCCAGAGCATTGATACCTGGAAGCTGGTTTTCTTCTTGCACCCTTTCTGTGCCATCCATCCTCATTCTGCAACTGCCACCATCTCTTTATGTCCTGAAGACTGTGATTGCTCCCTTGAATCCATCAAGTCATTCATCTTCTTTAATTCACTTGACATTATACCTCTCTCCTGCAAATCTAAGTGACTGACTTAAAATTTAATTGTTTTTGTCCCTAAGTGCATCACAGGCATTAAGCTCTAAGTCATTTAACTAGCCTTAAAGACAATTCTTTAATGCTGTTACTTCAAATTATTTCTTTTCCTCTCTTTAAGACACGTAGTTATTTTACCAGGTTTCTTAAAAAGCTGCCAAAGTGACAAGACTGATTAAAATACTCCCGTTATTTTGTCTTTCTAAGAGCATAATACCACTTGGGAGATAGTTTTTTGCTGTGGATTTTTTGTAGTTGTGAATTAGCTTGTGTTCATGCTCACGTTACAAGAGCTCAGAGGTTTCTGTCTGTTAATTCGGGAGAGTTCCATCCCTGTGGTAAGTGTTCAGAATCTTCCTGATTTCCAGGTAAGCACAATTTTTGCTGCAACATTTTTGGACTTCTCTTGTTAGTTAATAAGTCGCTCCTGGACTCCTGAATCTTTCCTGAATAGTTTGCTGGTTCTGTTCTTGTCCCTTCAGCTTAATAGATTTGTTGTCCACGTTTATAACTGGTAGTAATAGATGACTTCTTGTACATAATTAGCTGCAAACTGGGCCACAATAGCACGGCATGGTGCTGGAGCTGCCCTTTCAATATTGCTCTCCTTGCTGACTGAACAGGAGATGAGGAAATGAACCAGTTGGAGTTTCAAACCACCTTTCTCCTTACTCATCCTTTCTTGATGATTTTAAATGTTACCCACAGACATTTAAACTGTGAATTACAGGCAAGCACTAAACATTTAACGTTCAGTAATATCTTGAATGCTGAGCTGCACAAAGGCTGGGTTCTGATCCTGCGTTTTTATCATGGGCAGTAATTAATTTCAGTGTTCTCTTTCCATTTCTTGTTCCATCAAAGGGCAGAATCTCTTTCCCCCAGATGGTCCTCTGTGGAGCTGTGAATCTTCCCAGTTTGCAGTTGAAGTTGGACTAGCGTGCTGTATTTATAGCATAATTCAAACACTTACTTGTAATAGAAATCAAGTAATCCTCCCAGATCTAAAGAATGCATTCCATCAGCCACAAATTCCTAACCTTTCGAGGACTGAATTTTGGAGGACTTGCCTATAGTTTAGCTAATTATCTGCAGTGGAACAAAAGGAAAAGTTGTCTCTCAAAAGAGGCTGTTAGAAAAACACATTATTTGCTGCTGCTGTTTGTGATCCCTGAGTTCTGAGATTAATACTGAAGTAGTGTCAAAACTGTGAGAGCTCCTGTTTTTGTTCTAGGGTGATTTTTGAACAAGCATTAGAACTAGAGGAACGTAAGCAGAGGATTTGTTGGCTTCGGACTGTCTTGAGAAAATGAGATAAATGTTTATATGAACTCAGAGTTCTTGTGTCTTCTCTTTTCGCTTGTTAGGTCCATTAGACAAAAGAGAGGAAGGGTGGAAGTGAGACAGAATTCAAGTGATGGGGAGAAACGACTGGCTAGAAAGTTTGAAATCTGCTGGGATGTACAGAGTCAACAGTGAAGTTCAGGAGATGCAATGGAGAAAAGTCTTTGGGCTGAAAACTAATATACTGCATTCAGGGAAGGCTCTGGGCAGCAGTCCTACAAGAATAATCCAGGGATCATAGTGTTGCTCAGGTTGGAAAAGACCTGCAAGGTATCAAGTCCAACCACAGGGATGATAGAGATGAAAAGCTGAACGTGCCTTAGCAGTGCTGTGCCGTGGTGGAAAATATGACCGTTCTTAAAATGCTTTTTGGGGGGTTGCATTCTTCCTGGTATTGGAAAAGCTTCAGTATCAGCGTGTGGCAGCACGCTTGAAGGAAGAGGCAGACCAAATGATGAGAAGCAGAGGATCAAAGGATGGTAGGCTGGTGCTTGGAAATATTAACCTACAAAGGCAAAAAGATTGAAAGGTTAATGGAAGAAATGATAGCTATTTTCAAGCGTATGAAGTTATCTTCTGATAGAAAGGGCATGAATTACTCACCGTATTGAGACAGAGCAAATGGTAGTGTACTGAAATTGCAGCAGCTGGATATTGAGAAAAGGCTGCATCTGCTCCCTAGAAAGGCTACAAGATTGTTACTTGTTTGTATAACCTCTTAAAGAAATCATTATGTTTGAGGTGGTGTTCAGTGCTGAGCAGAGGGACGAGCCAGGTGAACTCTGTGCTGTGTTCCCTCCTGCTGCTCTGGTGGAAGGATTTATATGCAGGATATATGATCTTTTCCCTGTCCAACCAGAAGAAACACAGTAATGAAAGGATGGCAAGTGCAGTCATTTTGGAATAACCAACTAGGATGCAATAACCAGAGTGTGATTCTGCAGTGATGGAGGATTTCCCTCTTAGCTTTTTGTACGGAGGAAAAACCAAAAATGAATCAAACTGTGCCTCTGTCAAACCTGTGTCCATGACTGAGTGAGGAGGTTCTGCACACCTGGGGTTTGTCTGGGGAAACGGTGATCAACCATTGGTGTTTGTTCCCCGAGTGAGATGCTCACAGGAATCCCACAGCAGGAGAATTGCTCTTGTTCTGATGTTCCTCCATACAGCCTAAAAAGACAAAACAGCCAAGAGCTGTGCAGTTTCTGAGACAGAATCACCCTTTCAAATAGTTCCCCTTGAGCATCTGAGTGGTGAAGGTCCCTTTAATTCCAATAATGGAGAGGCTTCATCCTGCATGTTGTTTGCCAGTCCTGATATTTGTTGCTGATCCACAAAGCAATTTAACTCTTGAATGCATTAGTAGAAAAATCTACCTGATATGTGAGAGAACTGTGAACATGAGTTATGCTTGTTCTCATCAGCAGTGAGAAATGAGCGAAGTCACGCTCTGTTCGTCCTTACAGTAATTCACATTCCTTGAGCTGTGCTGCACAGCTGATGCTCAGGGATGCACCATCTGTTTGCCTTCTTTTTTCTCTTCTTTCCTGTACATCTGCTTTGGTCCTGTTACGGACAGGACAGTGGATTGCAGGGATCTCTGTGACCCACTCTGGCTGCTGTTATTCTGGGGGATGAAACAGATGGGTGAGCGTGGGGAATCTCACCCAGCCTGTCAGTAACAACCAAATTTTCAGAGCACCTGCACAAAATGCCAGCTGTTGATTTCCAGATCCTGCTCCGTATGCATGGAGTCAAATCTAGCTTCTCAGGAAAGTGTCCCAACCTTGAGTTGCTCTGAATAGGGCACCCTGAACGCTCCCAGCTGAAGGTGCTCCGCAGTGCAGAACATCTCCTTGGGCATCTCAGGAAGCTAACGTGGGCACAGGTTGGGGTTAGGGCCACAGGTTAACTGCCTGTCTGCAGCCTCAGCTCCCCACTGCAGCCACGGGGACACTCAACCATCCAGAGTATTTGGTCCTCTGACAGCCTCAGAGCTTGCTTCTGGTGCTGCTTGGAGCTTTACAGAGTTGCAGGAGTGAAATGAAATTGATTCTTTCTATTTTCATCACTGCTTTCGGTTCTGAAAAGTAGGACGGAGAGTCAGCTCATGATTTTTGGCACCATGGAGCAGTTCTGAATCAGTAGCAAGAGCGCAGAATTTGTTAACAGATCAGAGATATTCTAACATCACTGTGTAACTTGGATCGCATTTCATAGTTTATCTTTGCCTCTACTGAGCTGAGATTTTTAGTTTATCTTTTTGTAATTCTAACTTGAAATGCAGACCTGCCATTGCTGATGGAAGTTGTGTGGAGAAATTGCTTTGGCACCGTGGAGAAGTGAACTGTAAGACAACCTTCTGCATGCTACAAATGTGCTCGAGAAACTGCAGAGCTTTTCTGCATCTTCCTTTTAATTCTCTAAGTCTGCCCTCGGGATTTAAATATATTCAGAACTCATCATCCATCTTTAGCAGTGAGGTTTGCTGTGTCTGTCTGCCTGTTTTAACCAGAGCTTTTTGGAACTTTCCCTAGAGTTATCTGCCTTACAAAGTGAGCTCGGTAACGTGCGCTCCTTTCAAAGCTCTTCCCCCCAGCACTGTGGATATTGTGCATCGTGTTATTCAAGCTTGATGTAGTGCTATGGAATAGGTCGAGAGAGGCCACGCTTCTGGATTTTTCCTTGTTAGTTTTTCTCCTGGCCCATTAAAATAAGTTTTCCTTGACAGTGGGAGAAGTGGATGTGAAAAGGAGCAAAGAGAAGCATTCAGCAGAAGCATACTCACTGACTGCAGCTCCCTGAGGTGAGGCAGGCAGCGGTGCATGCTTACTCATCACACTGATGTGAGACTGACATTCTTCTTCAAGACACGATTATCACGGGCATTAGAAGCTCAAACGACCCCAGGATCGAGCTTCGGTTCCTCCATGTGCTTTGGTGGCATTTGTAAAGGTGCCAGGAATGGTTGCAAGTGAGCATTTAGGATTTGCTTTGTCGCAGGGTGAGTTTTAATCTCAGACCCCCTGCTGAGCTCCCTGGTTGTGTGACAAGTGCAGTGCTTTGTGGGCTGAGGGGGAGAGAGCAGGCTTCCACGATGCCGTGGGTTTATGCAGCTGATGAGCTGATGTACCTCTCTTCCTCCCTTGTGCTCCCACCCCAAAAAGCCTTCAAAGAGCTGACAGAAAATAATCTCCAGTCCTGGAATGAGCTCTACGGAAGTGGAACTGCTATTGTGTGAGTTTGTATAGATAAAATGGCTATTATTACTATTTTACCCCAATTGCGCTTACTTTGTAGAACAGAAAACCCTTGGCAGCCCTGTTTTCCACACTAGCTTATTAACGTTGGGTCTCTGTGTGGTAGAGAACCCATTTACTTGTCCTTTAACTAAATCAGATGTATGTGCAGGTCTATAATACCATGCTCTGAAGGTGCCAGTAAATTGTTATTTAATGTTTAAACTAAAAGCGGTCTGTCGGTTGCCTGTTTTGAAGGCTTAACTTTTAAATATACTTCATATATTTCTCAACTTCAAAGTCAGAAGAAAATACACGGCTCTGGTGTGAGCAATTTTATTCACTGTGAGGATGCTGTTCTTTTGGGTGTGGATGATGTTAGAGGATCCACTGGAGAGGATCAGAGTAGACTTGGAATGGAAACCACCCTCAGATTTGTAGGGCTCTGTGGCGGATGGTTGTATGGGATCCAAGCTGTGCATCAGGCTGGCTCCCTGGCTGCCTCAGCCAAGGCTGGCTTCCCAAAGCAGCAGCCTGCAGGCAGACAAGAAGACACCATTGACAAAGGATAGGACTGTCTCTTGGCTTTCTTGCAAAGGTTTTTTGTGCCTTAAGTGTACAAAACAACATATGGTTGAACCTGATCCTTAGTTTAGATATTTTTTTCAAGTCTTTCAGCAATCACAAAATAAAATATTAATAAGTGGTGGAAGAGTTTGACTCAATCTGTGGTGCTGTGGTTGGTCTGCCTTTTGTGCTATGAGAAACAGCACACTTTATGATGCTCCAACCCACCCCACCTCCTTCCCCATCGTGGGGTGAGGATGTGCCCATGCAGACGTAGGAGAGGCAGGAGGTTACAGTGAAGGGATGTGTGTCCCATCATAGAAAGCCAAAACTGGACAGATCCAACAAAGTGCAGTTTCTCTTCAGTACCCAGGATATTGAATTATTGGTCTGCCTTGAAAATGGTGAGTTTGTTGCTCCTTGAGGTGCTGGAACATTTGCTCTGTGAATGCAAGCTCTCATGCTGGAGAGACCTGGGGATGTCACATCTGGTGTGCAGCTGGTTGGGGTCCTGCACGGTGTGGGGCAGAGCTGATGAGTGGGTCATTTCATTTGGTTTTTTCTTCTTGTGTGTTGTCCTTGTGACTGAGGTAGTGTGATGCTCTCTGTAGAGGCATGTTGCCACGTTTTGGATTTAGGAGAAAAGCTGCATTAACAGCATACTGATGTTTTAGTTGCTGCTGAGGAGTGTTTACTGTAAGTCAAGGACTTTTGGCTTCTCACAGTGTCCTGGGGGTGCACAGGGTGCTGGGAGGGCACAGAACCAGGACAGCTGACCCAGTCTGCCCAAGGGAATGTCCCAGACCTTGTGTATTATTCTGTGTATTCAGAAGCAGGGTATTGGTGCAGATTTTGTGACATCTTTGTGATTTTTCTAGATTGGTGTAGTGGAAAGTGAGCTGAGACTGGACAGATGTTTGATACTGTCGCTTGCTATTAACAGACAGTTTGTCAGGCAATCTGTGCAGCTTACGGAAAGAAAATACTTTCCTATGGACACTTATTTACAATGAAATTTGCATTAAAATCACATTCACAAGGGCTTAATGCAAAGCAGATCTAGAGTTCCACCATTTAATAGGAAGAAAAGCTTCAACCAGACTCTAGCTTTGGAAGGTGAGGGACAGCAGGATGAAATATTTCAGGGTATTATAATAAACAGAGCACTGCAGGGTAACAGCAGCTATTCAAGTGTGGGAATTGCCTTAGTGTGAAGCAGGAAGCTCAGGAGAATACCTGACACCTCAGGTGGATGGGGTGCCTGCACCACTGTTGTGTTGGAATCCTGCCTGGCCCCATGGCTGAGTGAGATTTGTGTAGAAGCTGAAGTGACTCATCTGAAGGTCAGAGAACATGCTCCCCTTGGGAATGGGAAGTTCAGTCCCTGCCCTGCAATGCAGAGGCTGCAGGTCTTTTCTGTAATTCAACGTTAGTTAAGCAGAGGGGAAAATTAATGGCTTGTACCTTTGTACCAAGTGCAGAAACAGACATTCAGTGCGAGGCAGTGGGGGCTGCTGAGTGGGTCTTCCTCAGGATGGAGCTGTGTCAGGAGCAGCAAGCACACTTCTGGGTGGCCGAGGTGGTAAGTGGCAATGTGAAAGTTAGGAGACAGTGAAATGGTGCTGAGAGAAGTGCCAGCGCCGTTTGAGGAAGAGAAATCCCAGTCCCTGCAGATGGCCAAGGGCAGGCTGGACGGAGCTCTGAGCACTGATGGAGCTGTAGGTGTCCCTGTGCATTGCAGGGAGTGGAACCTTTCAAGGTCCCTTCCAACTCAAATGATTCTATGAAACACTCCTTATTTTGACCTGCACGGAAGAGTTCTGATGAGTTCACCTGGGAAGGTAAGGGAGTGGGAGAGGGAAGAGAGCTTTCTCCTTTGCAAAGTTTGTCCCACCTCAGTGCCCTGCTGGGGACAAGTTTTGTGAATCTACAGATTCTGCAGGAGGAGGGGAGATCTCAGGGCTTTTGGAGAATAGTACTGATGTACCCGAGCAGCTTTTGAAATTGAGTATTTCTCTATTTTCTAGCCCCATAAAGTAAGCCTTCTTCCTTCTGGCCTCTTGCATGAACTCTGGAGCGTGAGTTTCTTTGCTTCTGAGTTCTTTTTGGCTACTGACATGGCGCTGTGCAATGTGCAGGGCAGCTCCTTGGCCCTCAGCCTCCTTGAGAGGCCCTATAGGTGCCTACATGACCCTGCTGGCAAAGCCTGGCAAATGCGAACTTGGAGTCATTTTACAGCTTGAAATGGTGGCACTGTGACTAGGAGGGCATTATTCTATGCAAGGATGAGTTCAATCTGCAGCATGGTGATTTCATCTGTGTAGATCTATCCATGCCTGGGCTTACAACTGAAGTGCCTAATTGAAGTCTCTGCTCATTACTGGTTTGAGTGATTAACTGCAATTACCTGATCAGGATTTACTCGCTGCAAGCATAGTTTATAATCATGAGGAGTGGTAAATTCAACTTCCTCACAAACTGAACCATGCTTGCCCCTTTCCATAGTGTGAGGGATCGAAAAGTTGCATTTACTTTGCAGGCAATTAATTATTGTAGCCTCATTTGGAAACGTCGTGTTGTTCTTAGATAAACTGCACTCTATCTGGCTGCCTTTTTTTGCAGTGCAGATTTCTCTTCAAACCCGAGTCAAACCTTAAATCCAAATGGAGTGCTTCTGTGCCAGCAGACTGGGCTGCAGCTGTGTCTGTGGGAGCAGGGCATGTCTTTGAGGTGCTAGGAGAGACTGAAATCCGGGACTGAACACACCAGGCACCTCTGTCTGTGCTGCAAAGGCTGTCTGGCCCCAGGAATGGGGCTGCAGTGGGAATGAGACCGTATTGCATAGCTGGTTCCCAGCAGCACTGTGACATTTCCTGCTTTCTCTCCTCTACTTCCCCTTGCTACTGATTCCAAGTGTTTGTCCTTCAAAATGCACCAAAACAGGTAAGGCAGGGGTTTCTGCTCCCAGCTCCCTGCCTGTGCCCAGTTAGCTGGCATTCTCCTGCCGGTGCCTCTGGCAGGTAGGTGTTCCCTGGCACATTTGCAGTCGTGCATTTCCCTGATATCCCTTCCTAACCCAGGGGCTCACTTCTGCTCCCCTCCCAAAGCTGAAGCAGCCCATTCGTGCCACCCAGGTCCTTTCCTGCCCCCATATCCCATGTCACTTGGCCAAGGATGCCTTTTGGCCTGGAGCTGTTGGGAAACCTGAGGGATGGGTGGCTTTGGCTTTCTTTTCCTTTTTTTGCCTGTGGATTTTGAATTCTGATTTGGTGAGAGCTGCTCTGGCTGCTCTGCAGAGCCTTGGCTTTAGGTCAGTCACTGAAGCCTGGATCTATTGTTGATGAGAAGTGTGATTTATAATGCCTCAAACTGATGGACAAACGTTTGTTAAGGGAAAAACGTTGCCTTTTTTACTTCTATGTGAAAGAAAACATATAGTATAGGTAATAGAGAACTCCAAGGAAATTTCAGGCCAGTTCTTAGCTACCATCTCAAATTGATGTTCCTTCAACGTTGCCATGACTGCGACAGAGTGACTCATCCTGTTATGGTGAGCAATTTGCTTGTCTTACAAAGTCACCGGGGAAATAATTTTCCCATATCTATATGTACCAAGGCTGCAAGGCTTGCTTTTGCAAACAAGACAAATAATATTTCCTGGTACTACAAGCAGCCGGCTGGAAAATGAGACCAGTAGGTTCTATTCTTAGTTCTGTCATTAACCTTGGACATTTTCTTTAACTTCACTGGAGCTCTCCTTCACTGTCTCTAAAGAGGAGAAAGTTCTGAATACAGGAGTTGGTTTTAGAGCATAATTAAAACTCTGACGTTTAAAGTCATCCAGAAGAGTAAAATGTTGCTCAATAGTACTTCCAAAAGGACTGAAGTCACAATGTGTGCTGCAGGTTGGCAGGTGTGAGAGATGGGGGTGGCGATGCTCCCAAGAAATCTGTGTTTATATATCAAAGCTGCGAGGTCTCTCATCCTGTGTCAGCCTCGTTTTAAGTAGCATACATGGAATGATTCAGGCGGGAAGCTGAGCTGTCACAGTGCTTGCAGCATCTTGCATTTGAGGGGTGCATCCTGCAGTGCTTGCTCCTTGGGAGCAATGTGTCTCTTGGGCTGAGATCTGGGGTTGCCATTTGCAGCTGCCTGTTATTTTGGAGATGCTTTGTGATTTCTGTGGGCTTTCTGTTGTGTTTTCTGTTTTGCTTTTTGATGCCCTGCTGGGGATCTGACTTTGGATTGTTTGCCTGAGGGAGAATGCTTAATGATGACTCTGATTCTGAATGCATTTAAGTATCTCGTTTCTTATTTGGTAAAACATGTGTGGAGGTCTTTCAGAATAAACAATCCATTTTTCAACTCTGCGATTGATTGATATTGCAATTATTAGTCTTCTACTGTACAAATGATTGGGAAATATTGATTATAGATACTGGAGATGAGCTTAGAAGCTTTGCTTGGCTGTGAGAATAGTGGTTTCTATGAGCAAAAGTCCCTCTCAGGGTGACTGAGGGGGGAGAGAAAAGTCTGTCAGCTCAAAGGGACCAAATGTGATTTGAGGGGCTGGTGTGGAAATACCTGATAAGCATTTTGCTCTGATTCTTTGTGGTTCCAGTGTGTGTTTGTCCCCTTAATGCAAGACATCTGAAACTGTTTACTGTGAGTTTACTAATTCCCACAGGGCAGGTGGAAGCAGGACTGCATGGGGAATTGGAGCCTGAGCTGCTTACAGCAGGTGGAATTGTACAGCAGGCACCAACAGAGCGACTCTGGTAGGGTACAGGCATGCTGCAGAAAGAAAGCAGAGCTGGAAATGGAGTTTCCCCTAATTAATTGGATTTTTTTTCCTTTCTGTTCCCAGTGTAAGTTAAATAATGGCTGCTTCGTTTTGCTTTTATTATTTTTTTCCCTAGGTGAAACAAGACAAATGATGAAATGATAAAATGATCAGACACCATAAACCAGGAAAGAAGGAATGGCTACAAAACTGTACCTCCTTATTGTTCAACCAGAGATAACATTTTACAGAACTCAGAAGTGCCCATTTAATTGCATTGTTTTGAGTATATTCTGCCTGACCGTTTGTTTCCTTTCTTCCTCTTGTCTCCCACTGCTAGGTTGTGACTAGACTTATTCACTTGCTGGGCGAGAAGATACTTGGCAGCCTTCAGCAGGGAGGTAAGAGTCATTGCTGGACTCCTCCCATCCATTCTGGTGCTTCCTTGAAACTGGAACTACATCATTAAATTCAGAAAAAGAAAGTACTTGACAGGAGGACTTGTCCCTAAATATTTTTGCTGTTGGTTGTCACCAAGTGAATGTTTAGTTTGCTATATGTAAGTACACCATTTTTTTGGTGGGGAGAAGTGGTTGTGTAAGGATAGCAGTGGATGGAAAACTACTGCTGTGTACATGCAGTGATGTTTCCATGAAATCTCTTGCTAAAGAACTGCTCCAAGGGATCATTAACTCCCTGATAGACCTGAGTCTGATAGTCATGCTGAGTGGCATCTGCGTACTTGACTGACTTATCTTGTCTGTATTTGCATTATCTTAATGAATTGTCTGGGAGCAAATGGCTCATTATGCATTGGTTGGTAAGCTTTATGTATGTGGCAGAGGCAAACCAAAGTGTATTTACTAATTGAAGTGAGTAGGAGGAAGTTTCCTGTAGTTGGTTGTTCTTGAGCAGCTTTTAACAGAAAACAAACGTGTGTTAATCACTGATTGCGTTGTGGGATTCTTTGCTGTTGAGGTTTTTTGATTGATTTTAATCAAACAATTCTCTACTATTTCTGGTATTGCTCTTTTCGATATTCCAAGGTGACTGAAATTGAAGCTGTCACCTTGCAGGTTTTGAAGCCATTTTGGGGAATGAATTTCCAAGTCCATTCTTTAGGTGCTCTGTGGACACCATCAGTTTTGTGTGCATCTCTGGCAGTAATTGTTAATCTCTTGTGCATGCTGAAATGCCTTTGTGGCCTAGGACAGAGTTTGCACTGCTTGGGAAATGGGACAATATGTGCTCTGGAGAAGATGGAAGGCAAATTAGTGGTAGGCAATAATAGGAGCAGGATCAGAGAACAGCCATTGAAGTTCTGAGGAGAGAAGGACCGATGGAGATGAAAGAGTGGAGCAGTGATATGTAACTTGTTTGAACCTACAAATACCTTCTTGAAGATCACCTAAAAGAGAAAGCAACTATTTAATGTTCTGTGGAGAGCTATTTTAGAAGACTTGAATATCTCCAGTGCTAAATATATTTGCAAAAAAGGTTTATCTGGCATTTCTTTGTGTCCTACAGTGTACTATTGATCTTGCATATGCACTTTAAATGAGTTTTCATATCAATTACAGTATATCACGTGCATGGCAGAGAATGGCACGTGGTGGAGCTTTGCAGGGTAAAATAAGAGGAGCCAGTTGCTAAATCTTAACTAAGATGGCATTGATTTTATTGTATGCTTACAGTTGAGTTGGCAGGTGCTAGCAGCAAAGATTGTCTGAGAGGGTTACAGAGGAAATAAATGGTATAAAACTGAAAGGAACTGCTTGTAGAACACACCTACCGTTCTTTTCCTGAGCTGAACTATCTGGCAAGATCTTTGTTACGTGCATCAAATACTTCTGTCAAAAAATGCTTTTCTCTGCCCATAGCCTCTCTGTGCTGCTCAGTCTATTGCAATATATTAGAGATGCTTCCACAGTTGCTTTGCATCTGTTTTAGAGGTTCCATGTTTTATTTTAATATTTATGCACTCCTGTCTGTAAAGATTCACATTTTCCCATCTTGGGAAGGAGTGAAAATAGATGCAGATACACGTTTCCTGCAGAAACTTTGTTGAAAATGTGTATTTATTTCCTTGATCAGGAATACCATAAGAAGTGGGTATTTATTTTGGATATATTTGGATACCAACAACAAAACCAGGCTTTTGCTATTTGAGATAATTCCCCTGGAGAGGCAGGCAGGTGTCTCAGTGTTGTGGCTGTGCGTGGTGCCGTTTGTTCTTTTTCTTAACAGGTCAAGTAAAGGCACATTGCATTTTACCTGTTCCTACCACTCAGATACCTTTAAATTTGCTCAGCTTTCACCCACATTCTGTGTCATCTGCTGATAATGACAGAAATCCATTTTTTTTTCCCCTGTTGTGCACAATGCAGAATCTTTTCCTTTTGTGTGAAATGGAGGATGTTGTGTTTAACTTGGTGAAGCCATTCAGTGATAGTTCCTTACTGCCTCCGGGTGACTGGGTGACAAAGGATGTGGCTTTCTTGCTTCTGTTGTCTTTTTTCTTTTCCAACAGGCCATCCTTTTGGATTGCACAGCTCCAGCAGCAAGTGGGATGCCGGAAATCCTGCCAGCAATCTCTCCACAATAGCAATTATGCCAGTGTCTGAAGAGGTGCCACTTACTGCTTTCACTCTGGAACTCAAGCATGCTCTCAATGCTGTGGGTAAGAAGTGTTTGTGTGTCATGGGAAATAAATGCCTCTTGTCTTTTCAGAGAAGTATAGCCAGGTACCTGGCAATCAGCAGTAGATTCATGCTTCCTTTGGAGTGGAAGCCACATAGCAATGCTCCAGATGAGAACTTCCTAATCTCTTTCTGCTTCTGACTCACCTTCCTTCCTTATCATGTTTTCCTAACATATGTTGGAAAATACTGTGGCCTTGGTTTCTCAGAAAGATCTGATCTGTGAGACCTGTTGTGCTCCTGAGACTGCAGGTACTTCAGCAGATGAGAGCCCGCACCGTCCTGCTCCTGCAGAGCCTGTCTGAGAGTTCAGTGGTTTTTTTCTCTTACCTGTGAGCCTCTTCCAGACTTTTTTAGTTGTACAGTTTGATCCCACGAAGGATTTCTCTTACAATTTTCTGTTGTTAGCTAGGCAGTAAGTGGCAAACCTAAGACTGGATAGAGACGGCTTGCGCAGGAGATCCAGGTTGGCATTGGAATTCTGAACTGTCCTCAATCATGCCTTCCTACACTAGCTTACTTTATCCTGTTTGTTGCCAACTTGTCTGTCTGGTGCTCACAAAACCATGTATTCAGTTCACAGTTGAGTCATTAATTGCTGAAGTTGGCTCCGTTGGTGAAGGTGGCTGCACAAGTTCCAGTTGCTCACAAAGCCATGTACCTCATTCACCGTTCAGATCGTGCTCCACTATAGTTTGATATTTCCTGAACATCCTTTTTTCATTCTTATATGCTATCATAGATCTCAAGTAAATCTCCTGCAGTTCTTTGAATTGAAACTCTGCTGTCTCAGAGCATTTTGGAAAGTACAGGTTACGTGATGCTTGATCTCTAACCACTTAGGTTCATTTAATGCTTATTTTTCTTGGTCTTAATTAAGGTTATCTGGCACTTAGGGAGTTGGCTCTTACTATTCTGTTTTAAAACCTTCTAGATGAGCAGGCAGAGGAAAATGTGGTTGGTGTTTGAGCTCCTTCACCTTCAGAGATACAAATTTGTATGCATTTGTTGTGTTACAGTAAGCACTAATCTGTGGGTGTTTGAAGATTCCTTTTATTTTGGGGAGGCAAAAAGAAAGTTCATAACAAAACAAAGATTTCAGCCATGCTGTATTGCTAATGGGGACTTAGAATGGATTGTTGCCAGTTTGTTTTGATGGGCGACAGCACCGGGAGCCCGTAAATAAAGCAAACCAAGATTAAGTATTTAAAGGACTATTCAGCATAAAAATAACCCTTGGAGTTGAAAGCAACTAGAACATAACAAACAAACAGGGGTTTTGTTTGGATCACTCGGCCTTTTCTTGTGCACCCTTCATTTTTATTTTCTGCATCTAAACTGACGTCTGTGTAGTACTTGGCAGCTATAGATAGGATACAACCTTGGCATCTGAAGTTCTTGCCAAGACGGAGCAGACGGCTGCAGTGGGAAGAGGAAAGTGTTGTGTGAAAACACAGCTAGCCATATGGTCCCACACACAGCTGGCAGACCGAGCTCCAGCCTTGATAGCCCCGATTCCTCGGGTCAGCCTGGTGTTTGCTCAGCCCACGACTCTTAGAAACAGCGGTTAACCTTCTGCCAATGGTTTGTTGTGTGTTTGTATACTGTGTAGCTCTGAGGTCTTTTTTTTTTAATGCAGGCTGTATTCTATTTATTTTTATTTTTTAGCAGCGTTTTCTCTTTTTTCCTGTGCTTTCTGCTGCAAGTTGTTTGAGTGCCCTGTGCTGATGCGTGACAAAATGGTCTGAACAAGCTCAGTCAGTGCTGTGAAGCAAAATTTCAGTTTGCTTTTGGGTTTTCGTGATTGTGCACCTGATGAGTTAGACCTCTGTCCACATGAGGAGCTCAAACATAAGTGGAGAGATTTGGATTAGGTCCTTAGTGATCAACTATTGTGTTGGAACCCATCTTTGTGAGTGCTTACCTGCTTCTGAGGTGTTATTTAATGTGCTTGAGAAGGCTTAACTGAAATCTTTCTCTTTGGAATGTCAGTTTGAGTGAATATGTTCCTAATTCTGGAAATTAGAGGTTGCTCTGTGCATTTCATCACACATTTTCATCAGCACTTGTTGCTTATTCTCTTGTTTTCTCTTGGAACTTGTTAGTAAGCTGTAAACTGAGATGTTTAAGGTTTGATTCTTGTTATTTCAAGGCCAGACCAGTGAAACATGTTCCAGGGCAGTATAGACTAGCCTTGGTGTAGGAACTTGTGTGGGGTTAAAGCAGCTGGTTTTCAGTTTTCTACTGCAACTTAATATTTTTTATAACATTCCTTAGTCTTCCCATAATATTAATTTAGATGGATGTTGTAGTGATGTCCTTGCTGCAGGTTGGAGAAAAGAGAACAGGAATTAGAATAAATGCAGTAATTCTGAAATGACTGCCAGAATCACAATGAGCTCTCATTGCAGGAGGTGGGAACTTCTGGGGGAAGACCTTCATCCTGGGCCTGTCTGTAGGTTAGGTTGGAACAAAACCTACAAAATGAGATTGGGGGATGCTTTTCTTTCCTTGGGACTGCCATTAGAAGGCTGTTTGCAGTGCATTTTTATTTTGGTTTATGACTGCTTTCATCTTATTAGAGGAGTCTAATAGTAATCACAAAAAGATAATCTCAGTCTGGGAGAATGAACGTTAGTAATTAACAGCATGAGTTAATTTATACTGTGCACAAGAATGGAAAAACCAAGTAGAAATTAATTCACTGATAATAAGGCTTATTACAGTATTCACAGATGTTAGGATTTATAGGTTTGTTACTTGAATCTATTATGTGGATTTAATATTTAAATTTGTAGTGGAACCAAGTGATGTCCTGTCCAGGCTGGGCTTGGTTGGTCTTTTGACTGTAGGCATTGCTTTGTTTCTGTATTATTTGGCAGCAGACAGTAAAATAAGCTCGTCCCTTTGGTTGGTGTCTGTGTTCTTCCTGCTGACCCCATCAACTGGCAAAACAGGAGTGAAGCAGTTACCTGGTGCCTGATGGCAGTAAGTCAGTGTGAACCCGTCTTCATCTTGAGAAAACTGTGATGGTAAAACATGATCATAATATCATAGAATGGCTGAGATTGGAAGGGACCTTAAAGATCATTGAGCTCCAACCCCTGCTGTGGGCAGGGAATGATCTGAGCACTGAGAAGAGGGCAGAGGAGTCCTGCAGAGCGCAGCAAACCTGGGGCCGCTCGCTGCTTCCTCGCTGTTTGCTTTTATGCTGCAGTGTCAGAGCCCTTTCTCTGAACCTCAGTCTGTGGGTCTCCAGAGAAAGAGAATGCAGAATAGCAAACCTGCAGAGAACCGGGATAGAATTTTCCGCTTCAGAACTAGAGTGAATTAAAAGTGAGCAAGTTCTTTGTTTTGTCTTTTTGCTGCGCAGTTGCGAGTTGGATCAACCATGGCAGTGAATTCTGGTCAGTGTCCTTTGGTTTTCTTTGATTATTTTTTTTCCCCGCTAAATTCTTGCAGAGCAGAGAGCAGCTCTTGTCAAAAAAAAAAAAAAAGCTCTTCTAGAACATTGAGGTTTGAACAAATGGATTGGCCTAGCTATTTTTCATTTGTAACTGAGAGCAGTGGTACCTGATGTGCAAATGGCTGTGCAAATTGTGGCTTTTTGTGGAAGCCCCTCTGATCGTATGAAAATTCCAGACTAAGTAGAGAGGAAGGTTTCAAATCCAGCATACACTTCTCTCCTCTTGCTTATAGCCCTTAACTGAGCTTGCTTTCAGTTCCTAATTATGTATAATGCATTGGAAATCTCACTGAAATACCTTTGCTAATAATTTATTGGCCTTTTTAATGCATTATTCTACCAGCATGTTCCTTCTTTATGCACAAATTAGATTTCAAGGTTAAGTTTCTAATGTGTTGAGATGAATGTGGTGTCTGGAACCAGCACAGGATGGTACTCTTTGCTGGGCAGAGTCTTCTGACACTGAGACATCAGCCTCCTTTTTCAAGTCTTTGTCTCTGGCACACAACTTTGTAGACTTTTCTTAAGTTCAGTAGAAGTTCTGATTTGATGAAGTCCAGGCAAGCAAGCTTGCTGTGATTGAACTTCTTCCTTAGTGCATGTGGTTCTTGGCTGTGTCTTTCTGTACCTTGTGTTTTTATCCAGGTTGAGGTGGATTTGCAATCATGCGTAAGCATCAGCGATCACCTCCTTCATGTTTCCCTATTCAGTACTTCATGTTTGATTCAACAGAGGTGTGTGATTTCAGGATTATATTAAATATAGAACTAGGGCATCTGATTTGCCACTCCTTCGTATCTTGGGAAGTGCTGCTACATGGAAAACATTACAAAAGTGAGTACCATGTTTATCTTTAGAAAAAAGGGAAAAGGTTTGCATCTCTTATGTAATGCTTGTCTTCTTACTGGGCTATAACATGAGACTGGGAGCCTCGCTGAAGTGCTATCTCAGCCCTGCCTTATTCTTAAAAGATGCAATGAGCCAGACCTCTGATATTTCCCTATGCTTTGTTCTTCTCACTCCTCTTTCACGGACTTGTAGTTCTGTCCTGAAAACAGATGACTTTGGAGTACCAATTTAGATGCTCTGTGAGGTTTCTCAGTGAATCATGATCATCTGTGCCTGGGGGTGAGACTCCTGCCATGCTGTGTTTTCTCACCTGAAGCACAGAAGAGCCAGGATTCAGACTCCCACTGAGTCTGCTGAAAGATAAGTCTCTGGGGAACCTTCAAAAGTTACCACCTCTGGCTTGGAAATTCATGAGCTGCAAATTGCTGGGGGCTTGGAGAATGGCATTAAGCTTTCCCTGCTCTAATACTCATGCCCAGCAATCTGTTGTTGGTCACAGTCAGACAGTAGTGGGCTAGATAAATATTGAATGTTACCTCATATCACCTTTCCTGTGCTCTTACCTTTGAGCTGTTAATCCTATGTCTAATCCTTCTGAAAGAGAAGACAGTGGAGGATGGGGGAGTGTTGCTGTTCCACCAGGTGCCTGGGGGCTGCTGTAGGTGTGAAGAGAGCATCATGTTATCACCTGGTGCCGTGCACTGGCAATGCTGTAACACATTGACTGGGACATTCCTGCCTTACCAGCAAGGCTGTGTGAAGGGTGTATACTTGAGAAGCATTTTCATTTCTTGGTTATTCTCAGCACTTTAGTCTAAATAACACTTGGTCATACTGTTTTATGTGCTTGAGAACACATATGTTGGTGTTCTTGATCACGTTGATGGAAGGTTATTTAATGGTTGACTAATTGGGAGCTTGCTAGAAATTGGAAGCGTAGAGCAGATGGCTGCTGCTTCTGAAGCAAAACAGAGCTGTTTGAGTTGGAAGCATCGCTGAGTCCTGTGCTGGTTGTGATTGATGGCCTGTGTGCCCTGTCCTCCAGGGGCAGGCACTGGGAGGCTCCTGCAGTGTGTCCATACGCAGGTGTTGGGTTATGGGCTGAGTGCAGGCAGCCCCTGTCCCAGATGCACCAGAAGGGTGCCTGGGTGTGATTTCTGAAGAAATGCTCTTCCTTGAGGCTCTGCGGATGCGTTGCCCCCACTCAAGCAGTGTCTGTGGGTGAGGTAGCCATCAACTTACTAATGCAAAGCTGCCTCCCAGCTCTACAGAGCCTCCTTTGTGCCGTGAATCAGAGGCGTTGGGGGCTGCGTCACTGTGTTTAATACGTCCCCTTGGGGCAGGTGCTCTGCTGCATCAGGTTGGTGTGGTGGGCTCTGAGCTCCTCTGCCGCTCTGAGATCCCAGCAAGCAGGCACAGGGGGTTCACAGCAGATGTAATTTGGAGCACTCACTGCTCTCCTTATCATCAGTCTCTCATTGGACATTTTTACTGCGTTCCTCAGCTCATTTTACATTCCTGCTAGTCTTTGCCTGCTTCACCACCATCATAAAACTTTTTAGGTCGCATGTGTTGGAAGAATAACTGGTCTACATATCATTTCTGTTTTGCTGAGAGCTTTGAAACATTAATGAGCACAAATGACAACTCAGGTGTTGAATGCTTTTCCAAAATTTGCCTGCCCTTTCTCCCTTACAGTGGGGAAATGAAGTTCAACTCCAGACCTCCCAACTTCCATGCTTTTCTACCAGCTTTTGCTTCCTATGTCAGTGCTCTTCACTTGTGGTGTGTTCTTGTGTGTTTTAAAAAAAGAGCAAATGTTATTTGGATGTTTGGAAATAAAAGATTAAAAATCCAAAATTGAGTGGTATTTTGTTGTTTTGTTTTTTGGTCAGGTCTGGCACTAAGCTGTGCTAAAACGGAGTGAAGGCTGGGCAGGAAGGAGCTGAGCATTACGAGAGATGCAGGCTGATGCTGAAGGTTGGGGTGGGCAGCTCCAGATACTGCACTTGTGCTTTTTCTTTTTGAGCATCTAAGTGAGGAATTCTGATACTTTGCCATCTTATTCACTCCTGTTTTCTTGATTTTTACTGCATACATTATGCCATGCTGCTTTGGTACTGCCTGGAGGGGCTACACATGATTAAGTGCTGTGTTTTTTCATATATGATTTTCTGTGAATTTCTCAATAAGAGAAATATGAGGTTAATCCTTTGTTTTTCTCAGGCTTGCTTTTTTTTTTTTTTTTTTTTTTTTTTGTATTTAGCTGCAACTATTTTGCAACTTCCACCAATGAAATGGAATCACTAATAAAGAAAAAAATAGATGAAAGTGCCTGTAAGAAGCCGATCTTCTTTGTGTACTGAAATTCATCTCAGGCATAATACTGTTGCCAGATGTGCATATGTTTAGCTGTAGTAGAAGTAGTGTGGATCAGGCTCAGCCCTATGGATTTGGATTTCTCTTTAGAAGAAGACTAGAGGATTGGAAGTATGGCATATTGAATAGGAATATTGAAATAGCATATTGAATAGGAATATTGAAATAGCATATTGAATAGGAATATTGAAATAGCATATTGAATACTACTAGAGAGCCTTAGTTTTCATCTGAGGAGCTGCTTTACTACGGGGTGAACAAATTTATGTATATCAGTATGCCAGTGAGTCAGCTTCATTCTTTGAAACCAGATTCCTGAGGTTTTCTGTGGTTTGGAAAGGTGTGTGATACCCTAAATATTGTGTTTGTGGCGTCGAAATACAGCTGAAATAGAAGCCCTCATTCTGTGTGGCATTGAAAAATGCATTAAAAGAGCTTGTAGGTCGGGGCCGATGCATGAATACAGCTCTGGGAATGTGGGAAATGGAGGATGTTATTGTAGTTTAGTGTGAAAATCTTCATGCCAGCTCTTCTGTGGCAACTCTCAATGCACTTATCCATCAGGATCGTTAAAGAAAAAAGCTGTGTTTGTTATAGAGATATAGCTACATTTTCCCAATACAGTTTGTCAGCAGCTGAATGGAAGAAGTTCATGTATGAACCATTCTGTTCTTTCAGGTCCTGCCTTGCTGCTCACAAGTGACAACATCAAACAGCGGCTGGGTTCTGCTGCTCTGGATAGGTACTGTATGATGTGTGGGGAAATGCAGAAAGGTACCATGCAAATACAGTGTTTGGGAACAAAACCTTCTATTTTAACATACAGTATACCTTTCTGATCAAGGTGTTTGAGACAATGAGGTTTCAAGAGCCTTTAGTTCAAATGTGGGTTATTTTTTAATTTTTCCCCATAGTTACTTTCTCACTTGTGCCATCAGGCAAGCTGAGTTAGCCTAAGGGAGGTGAGGCACTGGAACAGGTTGCCCAAGGAGGCTGTGGATGCCCCATCCCTGCAGGCATTCAAGGCCAGGCTGGATGTGGCTCTGGGCAGCCTGGGCTGCTGGTTGGGGGTTGGAACTGATGAGCATTGTGGTTCTTTTCAACCCAGGCCATGCTGTGATTCTATGTCATGGAAGCCTTACTGAAACACTGCATCCTCTTTTCTCTATGTGCATATTGAATGCTATAAATGATGAAGAAATCAACATGCATGAGCCTGGAAATGAAGGCAGGGAGGGAATGTTAGGAAATAGACTGAGCAAGTGAGAGATGCAAGGTTCTGGTGCTCTTCAGATGCTGTGCTTGGCATGCAGGACTTCACTCTGGCAGGAGCTGTGGTATGAAAGAAGTTTGTTTTCTCTGTCCCCAGTATCCATGAGTACCGACTGACGAGCTGGCTGGGCCAGCAGGAGGACATCCACCGCATCGTCCTCTACCAGGCAGACAGCAGCCTTACTCCATGGACTCAACGCTGCATCAGGCAGGCTGACTGCATCTTGATAGTAGGGCTGGGAGACCAGGAGCCCACTGTTGGAGAGGTGTGGAACAGCTTCTTTCCATGGTTGCAGTGTTAGCAGTCAAGAGCAAAAGAAATGTTGTTTCACACAAGTGAATTTCTGGGGATTTAATACCCAGTGATGCATATATAACGGATTTTTTGGGAATATTTCATTACAAGTAGAGGAATTAAATGAGAATTTTCTGAAATGACAAGCTTTAAAAATATTTCCAGCAGAGTTCCAAAGAATCATTTTGGTCAACGGTAAATCAAAACCAAATCGCACTGAAGCAATATGACATTCATGTTTCTGTCCAGAATTTCTCTGCAGAATCTCCAGATAAGGAGATAAAATCTTTGGTACATTTAATGGTACATGTGTAGGGAAAGCTATTTGTGAGTTGTGTTGTATTTCATTACAGACTGTAAGCCATTTTTTTTCCCTACCACCTATTTTTATCCTTAATATTTAATTGCTAAAGCTTGTTGATCAGGCACAAATTCTACAGGAACTGGAGGGGGAAAAAATAGGACTATTAAGATTGTGAAGTGCTGAGTCTGACCTCCAAAGAGCCTGGGTCTGTTCCCATCTGCAGAGTTCCTTTGTGTCTGGTGTTGGTTCTTTGTCAGCATGGGGGAGGCAGGAAGCACAGTAATGGGAACTCACCATCAGATGTCTGAAACAAGAAGTAAGAAGGGCAAAGAGAAAAAAATGGTCTGATTGGATGTTTAAAAAAAACAACAAAGCATACTGAAAGCTTTCAGGCTCAGGTATGACTTGAGAAGCAATTTCATTCTGTGTGAACAGCATGCACCTGTGCTGTGCTTTTAATGGAGTGTGTTCTAGATAAAAATCACTGTTTTACATTCAGATTTAAATCCTTGTCCAATTTTAGAGTTCTCTTTGCCACATAAGCCCACAGCTATCGGCGTGGTTGACTAAATCCATCTTGTTTGAGGTTCCCACTGTGCACAGCAATCTGCACATTCAGATCAGGTGTCAGGCATGTATTTGCATGTCCATGTGTGTATTCCAAAATAGAACATCTCATTAAGTTAATAACGAAGCAGCATGTTCCTAATGCCTCCATTCCTTTGGTGTATATAATTTCCTCTAGCTGGAGAGGATGCTGGAGAACACAGCGGTCCGAGCCCAGAAGCAGCTGATTCTGCTCCATAAGGAGGATGGACCTCTCCCATCCCGAACTGTGGAATGGCTCAATATGAGGAGCTGGTGTTCTGCACATCTTCATATCCACTGCCCACGAAGAGTGTTTTCCAAAAGAAGCTTGCCAAAGCTGGTGAGAGACTTGATTTGGTGCTTGGGCTGCAGTAGTTGTAATCCGTGTTTCAAACGTTCTCTGACACAGTGTTGTTACAGGATGCTCTTTGCAGCTGAGTGTTACATTGCTGCTGTTCCCTTAAATCTGTCTGGATTTCCGTGTTTGTCAGTACTTTTAAATCTTTGATCAAGAAAATATCTTTACAGAAAATACTGCACTACTGTGAAATTCTTCCATCTTCAGCAAAATTATGGGAGATGCAGTTGATTATTAGGCTTGTTTAAATAGTTTACAACCCCCCTTTTTTTTTTTTTTTTTTGGTATGTTCTTAACGCGGGCTGTAAGACCTTCTTTTAGAATGGCTTTTAGAACAACCATTGTGTTCCTTCCTTCTGCAGATAGAGATGTATGAGCGTGTGTTCCAGAAGCCACCTGACCGCCACTCGGACTTCTCTCGCCTGGCTCGTGTTCTGACTGGAAATGCCATTGCTCTGGTCCTAGGAGGTGGGGGAGCCAGGTAGGTCCCAGAATGTTCTCTGGTGTCTCCTGCCAGAGATCCCAGCCTGCTGCTGTGTGTCCTGTGGTGTGTCCTGTGGTGTGTCCCGGGCACGTGGATGCATTGCTGTAGAGTCCTGGAGCACCACTGTTGCAGAGTTGTGATTAGAACAGAATAACAGGCATCCTATAAAATCTGCACTGTTCTGTAAATAACATTCTGGAGAGAGGCTGAGGAGATGCTTCTCTTATGCAAACATAACTGGCTGGATTTTTCTTCGGATTTTTGTGGATTTTGTGGATTTCTGTGAGGCCCCATCTGCAGCACTGTGTCCAGGTCTGGAACCCCCAGTACAAGAAAGACAGGGAGCTGTTGGAGAGGGTCCAGAGGAGCCACAAAGATGAGCAGGGGGCTGCAGCACCTCCCCTACAGGTGACAGGCTGAGGGAGCTGGGCTTGTTCAGCCTGGAGAAGAGAAGGCTGTGGGGTGACCTCAGTGCAGCCTTTTAGTGCCTAAAGGGAGCCTACAGACAGAAGGGGAATCAACTCTTTGAAAGGGGAAATAACAGCAGGACAAGGGGAAATGGTTTGAAGTTTGAAGGAGGGAAGATTGAGGTTGGATGTCAGGGGGAAGTTCTTGACAGAGAGAGTGGTGAGGTGCTGGAACAGCTGCCCAGAGAGGCTGTGATGCCCCATCCATCCCTGGAGGTGTTCAAGGCCAGGTTGGATGGGGCCCTGGGCAGCCTGGGCTGCTCTGAAATGGGGAGGTTGGTGGCCCTGTGTGTGGCAGGGGGTTGGAGCTTCATGGTCCTTGAGGTCCCTTCCAACCCTGGCCATTCTGTGATTCTGTGATCCAGGTAGGAATGTGAGGGTTTGGTACTGTTTGTTATGAGCCCTCTCATACGCTGGGCTTAATGCTGGGAGATGATGAGGGTAAATGTGACCTTTCTTATGTTGGCCTGCACTGTGGATTTTTCCCAATGGATTCTTGCATTACAGTGTGGCTGTTGAGATTTCCAAGGCCCTCAAAGCTTTTCAAAGTTTAGACAGCCAGAGGAATTAAATTCTCTGAGGAGAGAATGTTCTCTGCTTTAGAATGACGTGACACCCCAGGTACCTGTGTGCTTCTCACAGCCCTGCCTCCCAGAACGTGTGTGTGTCTGCAGACACAAGGCTGGGGCATGTGCTGAACACTCCTATTAGGATTCCAACTGAGTTACAAGCGAGCTTTGGAAATGCACTATTACCAATGTTCTTCTTTGGAATTCCTTTCAACTTCGAAACTTTTCTGTTGAGGAAGATGTAGAATTTAGTATTCAAGAGGGCACCAATTTGGTTATCTTCGTCAATGTGTTCTTGCCCTTCTTTAAATCAGTGCTTTGAAATGCCACTCTCAAATAGAAATATGAATATATAGGTTACATACTGTCTGTTGGTTCAGATTCATGGAAATAGCACATTTTTGTCTTGGGACCACCATGTGCTTTGGGGAGGGAATATTCCCTGTAAGTGAAGGTTAGAACTCCTTTGTGACAGCTTGTTCTGATTAGTCACTCGATGCTGAGACAGCCAGTGCTTTGCTTTGGCTGTTTCTTCGACTGTCTGTAAAGAAGCCTTTATCCTGGCTGCTTTCTCAGTTTCTTCACCTAAGATGATTTCAGTATTTCGTTTCTGAGATAAACACTATCCTGTGGAGGCACAAAATAAAGCAGAGGAAGGGAGCTTGTATTTAATTTGTGTATCTCAGGAGATTTCTTATCAACTGATATAAAACACTTAGTTTCTTGTGGGTTTTTTTGGTTGTGTTGCTTTGTTTTGTTACTAGCTGAGATCTCTCTTTACTGAAGCCTGTGCTGTGCTAAAATACATGTACTTGTATATTTCTGGCAGCACGTTTTGCTTATTCCATTCCTTTCTCCCGTCTGTAAATACTGCTGTAGTTTTTGCCAAACTAATTTTTTTTGTTCTGCTGCTTAATTTGCAAGCTACCACCTGCTGGTTTTCAAGAGCAGAGGTAAGAAAGAGCAGGCTTGTTAGAGCTGTTTGTTGGTCCTGTGTTGTCGTCTTCCCCAGATCTGAAGCGCTGCACAGCTGCTGTGTTTAGCTTTGCTGGATGCAGTCACCCATTCAACAATGTCCTCACGTCTCATCAGCCATTAATGTGTCCATCTCTGCATCTGTGCAGGGTGGAAGACTCTAAGAGGATAAAATGGCAGATAGTGGGTAAATATGACGCTTCCTTCTTTCTCTAAAATCTTTTTTTTTACATTTCATGGCCCAAAGAGCTTTTTCTGAGAGCTCATGCTGGTGGCACATGGATGGTGGGAGCATTGTGTTTTTCAGCAGGAAGGTACTTGCGTGCTATTTTTGTAGCTAGATTGTCATCAAAATTGTGATTGGATGAAAGATTCGGATTTTTTTTTTGTTTTGTTTAATTTGTTTTCCAAGTGAGAGCACAGTCCAGACTCTTGGGAAAAGATGGAGTTATTCTGAGCTCTGTACAAATCTGCCTTTGAAAGCTTTGCAGGCCAAAGTTCTTAGATCGCCTTCTCTACTGACAAAGCTACAAGAGGTTGTGCATTGAGTACTGGAAATCATCCTGCGCTTAAGGCCAGCTGAGTGGCCAGCATGATGAGTGGCTGCCAGGCTCTGGCTGCTCAGCGTGGCCTTTGGTAGCACTCTGCATGGAGTAACCTGCACTGCTCTGGAAGCACGAGTCAGACTGGGCTCAGAAATGGCACAGGGTGCCAGCTGAGCTGTGAGAGGTGCTGTGCCCTGTGGCTCCAGTAATATCAATTATTTACTGTTATTTCTGGGATGTTTGTCTGTATCCCAATGACAGTCAGTTCGGGAGGTTTTACCAAAGCAGCTTCCTAGTCATTATCTTTGGTTTGTCATGACAAAAGGCGCGTAGGAACTGAGGGTTTTCTTTCTCTTGTGAAGTTAAAAATACAACGAATCAAAGTGATACAGTTCTGAAATTATAGTGTTTTGCTATAGTCAAGTGCTAACTTAATTTCAGTTAGAATCGCCAAGGAGTTTGGGGGAAGGAAAAGAGATTTGAGTTTAGGAAAATAATACCTTTGAAATGTAGTTGGGAGAATAATGACACAGCAAACCCTGCAATAAAGGCACGAACCTCCCATACGTCATTGTCGTGAACTTCAGCCGTCCCACACACAGCCCACCCTTCCTTTGGTTTTCCATAGTTGTCTTAGCAGAGCTGTTGAAAAACTGAAATTTACGGGCAGTAAATACTTAATAGAGAAGGATCTGAGAGTCCCCGGGGCTGTGGAGAAAAACAATTGGTCGTGATGTTGCAGGGGGCTGACTGACACTGCGCTGTGATGACAAGCCTTCTTGTTGATTATAATGTCATTCTTGTAGGAGTTAATTTGCTCCAATGCGCCGATTCTGCATAGACACATTAGGAAAATACACAGCATTCGACGCTTCTGTTTGGATGGCTTGATGAGTGCTGTACCATACAAACACAGTGTGCATCAGAGATGCTGCAAGCACGTTCTTGCCTTTTCTGGGTGCTGTGCCTGAAGTGATGAGCTGCATGTGGTGCTGGGTGCTGCTGCCTTCCCCTACCTGCGCACGTGCAGCCCATGTCCCGCTGCTGTCCCAGCTCCACAGTGCTCCGCTTCTCCATTCCTCCCAGCCCTTTCCTTCAAGTAGGGAATGGCAGCCTCCCCTGTGAGCTGCTGCTCTGCTGCTGAAGGTGTTTCTAGGTATTTATTTCATCAAGGCATCTCTTCTCTTTTCCCCACTCAGTTTTCTCCCCAGAACAAGAAAGACGCAGAGCTCTTAGATGGGTCCAGAGGAGGCCACTAAGATGATCAGAGGGCTGGAGCTCCTCTCCTGTGAGGAAAGGCTGAGGGAACTGGGCTTGTTGAGCTTGGAGAAGAGGAGGCTGCAGGGAGACCTCATGGTGGCCTTCCAGTACTTGAAGGGAGTGGATAAACAGGAGGGGGAACGGCTGTTTGTGAGGGTGGATGGTGATGGGACAAGGGGAATGGTTTTAAAGTGAGACAGGGGAGGTTGAGGTTGGATATTAGGAGGAAGTTTTTCATCAGAGGGTGGTGAGGCACTGGCACAGGTTGCCCAAGGAGGCTGTGGATGCCCCATCCCTGCAGGCATTCAAGGCCAGGCTGGATGTGGCTCTGGGCAGCCTGGGCTGCTGGTTGGTGACCTGCACACAGCAGGGGGTTGGAGCTAGATGAGCATTGTGCTCCTTTTCTACCCAGGCCGTTCTGTGATTTCATGATTCTATGAATGCTGTAATCATTTATCTCATATTCTCTGCAGTATATACCGTGTGATTTCCTCAGTTAACTCTGGCTTGAATCAATAGACGTTCCTTGGAATGTGATACTTGTCATAAGAAATAAATTATTAATTCCCACCTATGTTTTATTATTCCTCTAGGTCTTAATTATGTGTGTTTTTTTTTTTTACTCTATTTCATGTAACAGTCCCTTTCATTATGCTTTCTTCCTCTCCAGGTAAATTTATTGAACACTTCACCCTTTTTGTTCTGCATCTTTTCATATGTTTGGAAATTTCCTTTTTCATTTACTAATAAGCCAAGCCAATATCAGAGTTTTCCAATTCTCCAACTGGTTTTAAGAGGGGAGACATCTATAGCCAGTAATTTCTGTATCTTTAATTCATATTCATTAAAATCAAACTACGCTTGTTCTTTTTTTTTTTAATTCCTTTTTTACATTTTGCCTATAGGGATTTTTTTCTTTATTAGTTTCTTCATTTAAAGTAAGATGGTTTTTGGCTATTACTAGGTTTATTGACACGTGATAGAATTATCTCCTAACTGATTTTGATTGTTAATGTTTTCACCTTTGTTGCTAAAGGTGGGTTTTTTTTGTTTTGTTTTTTGAGAGAGGAATTCCTACGTTTTGCAAGTTTGGATTTGTCTGTATTTCTGTATGCTGCTGTTATTTTTTTCCCTGCTTTTGTGGCCAAAGTTAGGGTGTAATAAAGAATTCCTTCATCTTGTACACCAATTAAGCAGAGAAATTGTCTCAGGTAATGTTCTGGTGTTTCATATTTTATATGTATGTGTATTTATATTTATGTATGTATATCCAGAGGGGAGAGACAGAGAGAATACTAGCCACATGAGACATAGCTCCCTGGAATTACAAAGCCATGTATTTTAAATTTCTGCCAGCACATCATAAGTCAGAACAGGACATTTTGTGGTCCCCTGTGATTCAGTCATCCATAGTCGAAACTGCCTTCTTTTATACTCAGTGTGAACCCATAAGCATTCAGGTTTTTTTGTATTTTTTCTTGTGTTCCATGAATCAGAAATAGGTTATGCTATTCTTGATGCAAAGTGCCAATGTCTTCCTATCCATTCTTCTTTAGTAGTGTTTACTGTTTTAGTTGATATTTTATTGTAAGGTTCTCTCAAACTTGTATCAAATTTCAGTATTACAAGTCCTTATGAGATTGAAAAAATAAAGCAAACGTTGTAGCTCAGTCTTCCTTTGTCTTTTGTATACTTCTTCCCATTCTTTTTCATAGAAACCAGTTTGGGTTGGAAGGGATTTAAGATTATGTAGTTCTAACCCCCCTGCTATAGGCAGGGACACCTCCCTCTAGCCCAGGTCGCTCAAAGCCCCATCCAGCCAGCCTGGCCTTGAATGCTTCCAGGGAGGAGGCATTCACAATCTGTTCTGGTGTCTCACCACCTTCACAGTAAAGAATTTCTTCTTATCTAGTCTAAATCTCCTAGTTTAAAACTGTTGTCCCTAGTCCTGTTGCAACATGCCCTTGTAAAATGTCTCTCCTTAGCTTCCCTGTAGGCCCCCTTGAGGCACTGGAAGGCCTGTGATGCCACTTTCTCCCCTTGCTGTTTTTGGTCTCAGAAGTTTTCTTCCTGCTTTTCTTCTCTTCCCCCAAGCTGATGTTACTTTTGACTTTCATTGCTTCCCTCAGTCAAGAACATGGATGCTTTCTATATCTTGTCATTGGAGAATAATGTTATGAAATTGAAAGTAAGGGTGCACTGATAATTTGTAAATATTTAAGATGATCTCCAGCCAAGCATTCACTCTGTAGGCCTACAAAATGTCTTTTAGCTGAGAGTAATGGCAAAAACTCAACTACAGCAAAGACGACCTTTGATTGCGTTACAGAACCTGGTATTGGCCGTTTCTCCAATGCATTACAAACACATTGTCAAAACCCACACTGTCTTCATTCAATACCAGCTTCACCTCTAACCAGTGCCAAAAAAGAGACTCTGAAGCGTGCTGTGCCTGATTGGCTGTTGTCTGTAACGTGTCATCTTTACTGCTCTCTTAGATTTCTCACTCTACCTCACAGATTTGGTCAAGGACTTAGTAAGAGCCCAGCTATCTGAAAACTGAGTGATAGTTTTGTTCCCAGCTGCTTTGATTATGCAGTTCTTAAATTACTTTCTTAACAGAATATTCCTGCTAAATACCTTTTTGTGAACAATATTACACTCAGCGTAAATTACAGCATTTTGTTCCATTGTGTTATTTAAAAGGAGCATTCTACAGAATGCATTCTGTATTTGACACTTGAAATGCGATTGTAAATCACCCAGTTTGAATGGCAGGCTTGGAGGCACTGAAGTTATTGTCTTCCTTTCCATTAATTTCAGGGACAGAGTGGGTGGATCCAGAAGACCCAACAGTCATTGCAGAGACAGAGCTATTGGGAGCTGCAGC